>NC_043975.1:24552475-24804975 GCF_902148855.1 Sphaeramia orbicularis
CCATGACAACACTGTAATTGTAATGTGAAATGTTTTAACCCATGGCAGCACAGTAGATTAATCAGTTTTTCATAAGTAACACGTGTTTGCGACACCAACATTCAGGCTATTTTAAGGGTAAGTTCATAGTGCTCTGACATAGGTGTGCAAGTTTTATACGACAACTTTACAAGCAGCCTGACCTGTGACAGGCTGTAACTGACTTCTGACCCATCCCGGGTCAGAGTTGCATCCTAATGTCATTCGGCTCATAATAACACTGTAGGACGAGGAAGTCTGAGACGCTAATGAGTGTGAGTAGGTAGAAGTCCTCTCAGTGTGATGATATTTACTGAAAAGAGTGTGAATGGAACTAACATTTTGTCCTCTGAAGCAAACCCACAGAACCACTGTAAGATCACAAGATGCCTGCAGGATACAGCCCACAAGAGGTTTGACTTGAAAAATACAGCAGGGCAGTCAGGTCAACAAGATGAGAAATGGGGACGAGTAGAAAGAGCTTAGTTACGGTTCATACAATGTGTCAAAGTTATGCAATCATGTAGTTGACCAACTGGGTGACCAAAATATCCAAGGAGAATATAAACCATCAAAATCTCAACACAAGATACAATTTAATGCAAAAACAAAGAATTTGAACTTAAATGCTGTTCATTCACCATCTGATGGTTTCCTCCTGTTATGTGAGAAGCCCATTTAACAAGCAACTCTTTAATAAGCAAGAAATGTGTCACATGAAATTCTCACCCTCCCATAAATATACATCATATATATCTAGCTGTTTTCATCTTGCACACTGAAGGCCATTATGAATGGCTGGGTACAGAGCGGACATAAACAGCCCATCAAGTTCTGTCACAGTTACGTCTTCTGCCACCATAAAGGGCCTGGGAAAAACTCTGGGCTCTTAAACCTGAATAAAAAAGCCAAGCAGGCTTTTGGGAAACAATCATCTGTATGCATGGGGGCATACAGTTACCAACAAATAAAGAGTTGTTGTGATTAGTAACTGCGAAAAGTCATTAAAATGTGACCGTAAAATCTAGTTTGACAGTGACGTCATGTAGGCAGCACATAACATGCTTTACGGGAGGTAAATTACGGTCTGCAATCCACAATCAATTGTAAAATGTTATGCAATTATTTTTAACGTTGACAATAATTACCATTACTGATGAAAAGAATACAAGCCTCGACAAACTCATGACAAACAAATCAAGTTTTAAAGGTGTGTCTGTCTTGAGTGTACAGGGTGGGGAAGCAAAATTTACAATGAACATTTAGTTGTTTTTTCTCAGCAGGCACTACATCAATTGTTTTGAAACCAAACATATATTGATGTCATAATCATACCTAACACTATTATCCATACCTTTTCAGAAACTTTTGCCCATATGAGTAATCAGGAAAGCAAACGAGAAAGCAAACGAAAGCAAAACTATTACGAGAAAGTCTGGAAGATACTATTAAAGAAGAATGGGAGAAGTTGTCACCCGAATATTTGAGGAACACTTGTGCAAGTTTCAGGAAGCGTGTGAAGGCAGTTATTGAGAAAGAAGGAGGACACATAGAATAAAAACATTTTCTATAATGTAAATTTTCTTGTGGCAAATAAATTCTCATGACTTTCAATAAATTAATTGGCCATACACTGTCTTTCAATCCCTGCCTCAAAAATATTGTAAATTTTGCTTCCCCACCCTGTACTGAACAAGGATTTTTTTTATACTGACAGACATTGCCGAGTAATGTGTCAAACATATTTTAGTAAACTGCGCATCAAATCTACTGCTAAAAACTACTAGCTAAGGAATAAGCATAAAGATGCGCAGTTTTCAGTAAATAAATAATCCTAATTTACTGAAGAACTATATATTCAGTCATAATGTAAGAATAAGCTGTGAAGAATCCTACACTATTGATGGTAAATTTTACCACTTAATTCTTTGTCTTTTTTTTTTTCATCATAAAAAATAAACAAAAAATAATTACAATTTGAGCAACTGTTGATAAGAATAAAGAAGAAAAAGAAGAAAGAAGAAACACATATCAGGTTTTAAAGGTATGGCCCTCTTGGGTGGATAGTCGAGATATCCTGGCACTTTGAACCATTGAGGACAAAAAAAAGAAAAGAAAAAAACTTGGGCCAGGCCTGGATCTAACAGTATTTGCGCATACCTGTTTTTATAGTTTGTTCTAGCAAACTTGGGTGTCACATAGGTTGGTTTTGTCATGCAGGAGACGGAAAATACAAGAACCACAAAGTCAAGAACATGGTGTTCGTACCTTTTGAGCTCAGGAAAACCAATAAATCTAAGCAATGTCTGTGTTTACTCCCAGGCTGCATGTAACTGTGAGAAGTAAGCAACCAAAGTGAGAATTTCATTGGAACAACAGCCTCAAGAGGAAAAATGAACCCAATTTATGTGCTACAACCTTTTTAATCTTCATCTATGAATCATCTTGAAATTCCATTTGTTTGTTGCACTTTTACCTCTCTGGGGAAAGCTCAAATACCCAGGTTGCTAAAGAGGAATTCAGAAAATATCAAGCAGTCTGTTATCTTTTAGAGATGACACTGTGAATCATCCTGATGCAGTAAGACTTTCCCATCTGGTACTCCAAACCAAGTAATATCCTAGAAACTGCTCTCTGACTGGGCCTTTCCAGTAAAAGTGCTACAGTAAAGCTTTCCGAAGCTCAGAGAATACACATTCACCTTAAGGCAGTTTTGACCTCTTTATTATTGTTTTATTCAAGTTAAACCAGCTAACACCACTGAAATGTCATTTGATTTCCAATATCTCCAAAAAAACACAACCCCAAAAACTGTTTTACAGGAATAAAAACCTACTGTTCCTGGAAATTGTTCTACTATGTTTTCTCACTGTAGTCCTAAAATATTACATTTTATTTTGTACGTCTGCTTTGTAGGCGGGCTCTACAGATGGACCTTAGAGCTACTTCCCGTCTGTGTCTAAATGTTTTTAAGAGCATCTGATGAAACAACTTTCTGGCTGACTTTCACCTGAAATGCAACACGAGCCAAATACTAGTTGGAGAAACTGGTTGTTCGTTTATTTGTACTCCTCTTTAACCCTGGCCACATGGGGGGCGGCAGCGTAGTGTTACACCGACTAAACAAGTATGTGCTATCAAGTGCCACTGGCAACCAGGACCGGATATAGTTTACGAAGTGATGTTATGCAAGAAGTGGTGCCCTTGTGACAGGAAGGTAACAACATGGAAGATTAATGGAGCTGCTCTTGTAAGAGTGTCCAAAAAAGTATCAAAATGACAGATATTTTAGGTGTCCGAACGTGAGCACAAACTTAGAAAACCGCAAGAGATAAATTTGAACTAAGAAAGCTCAGTCTGGGAGCAACACAAATTAATGTTTTCTGTTGACTGAGAAAACAAATTACAGTGTTTGTCGATGGGTATTGCAAGGTGGTGGACCCCAAACAGGTAGGGCCATTACTGTACTGCAATGGTCGATTCATCAGGGCAGTCACATGGCAGCTTAGAGCACATTTACACTCCTGACACCTCTGTCCTGAACACTCCGACACACATGGTCAGTTCCAAAATGACCAGAGGTTACCCTGTGGGGAAGTCTTTTCCTTAACCAACTATGGCCTCATAGCTCATAACAGCTATTAAAACTGGAGGTCTTTGGTTTGTTTAGGAAGCAGGACCTGGGCCCCTCTAGGAATAACCACGTTTTCCATCCTGAAGCGATGACCATACAGTCACATACTGTCAATACAAAAAATACCAAAGGAAAAGTGGATTCTGCCAAATTAGTTTTCCCCATGAGTACAATGTGATCTTTACGGAGAGCAGGTTATCAAGCAGTGGAATACTCAAGGGGGGAAAGGGTGGGTAATGGTGTCAAGAAAAAGGCTTTCCATTAAACTCAATTTGAAAAAAACAAACGCACGTCTTGGAATATATAAAATACGGGTCACCAAAATACTATTACTGGAAGCTGGAAAACTTTAATCAAAGTTGGACTACTTGAACATGAAGAATAGCTCTGCCGAGGGAGCCAAATAGAAGCAGTGACTCAGTAGGGACTGAGCTTTGCCAGTTGCACACTCGTCCATGCAAAAGTACAACAGCTCAGTCATTATATCTGGCATATGTAAAACCAATCACTAATCAGTTTTTTCCACAAAGACTTTCCATGTCTGTAGCTATGTTACAAGGAAAATTAAAGACACGTTCATTTCTTAATTTTTTACCCAAACCCTTCACAATAATATATTATTATTATTATTACAAGTCATTTAAACCATTACATAGTTTTACCTTGATCTGAAGGAATAATCTAGATAACTTGCACAGGAAAGAAACCAAACAAAAAGGTAGATAAGGCACCTTCATGCCACTAGTCTGGTCAATACAAGCTTATCTAAGCTAACATGTTGAGTTTTGTATTAATCAGTTTATAAGAGCTTACTTAAGTATTACTGTGTTCGAGTAAAAAGATTATTCTTGAACCAAATGGAAATGTTTAAGTAGCCTACATTTGATTAATTGTCACATATTTGATTTTTTATATTGACAGTCATTCCTTATAGCTGTGTTAAATATGTTTTAGGAGTTTGTCTGTTAAAAACTACTAATTAAACACGCTATTATATAGTATATAAAACCTAAGGAATATAACTAACGTAATAAAATTCATTATTTTTTCTTCTTTTGCTATAACATATCTTCATTTGTCATTTAAATCAAAATAAATCACAATACACCAAATGTTTCCTCATGCCTAAATCTTGCAGTTTTACATCAGAACAGAGGGCGATACTATGAGTGAAATGCAGAGCGTCACTTAAACAAATGCTATGATATTGTGAGATATTACATCTGAGGTTCATGCATTGAACACTGAGCCACCACACTGCCTTTGCTTCTCTATCCACCTAAAAAAGACATTAAATTATCAACTGCAGCTAAAGAGACACTGTTATCTGGTTTTGGTGCTACGTGCATACAGTATGATACAGACAAGCAGTATCTTGCAGAGCAATCGTCAAATGAGTGCACATTTAGTACAGTACAAGTTTTATAGGTGACACAGAGCAGCCTTCCTTTCAGGACTGGGAGAGCTAGTGCAAACAAACAAACAGCCTTAACGTCAAACTGACGTGCTGGCATGTGTAAATGTAGGCTATCATTGCAGTCCTCCGTCGCCTTCTGCTTGTAGCTTTACTGGACCTGATAAGCTGAATCTGGCTGCACCTCAGGCCCTGCAAGGAAAGACGGTGTTGGTGTTGGCTACAGTAGAACTGATAGGAAACCCTGAGCTCGCGTTATGTCACCGAACACCGGCCATATTCAGGTAAAGATTACACAGGCTGACTTGTACTGTATGAGACCCAAACTAGCAGGAGGGAGAGGTAGAGAAATTAAAGACTTGTGCCAAAACAGATTTATGCTTTGTTGTTTGGCCTTATAATTCAGACGACTAACTGTGCAGACGTAGTAGCTGGTCGTTAATAAGCTTTTATACTGATTTAATTTAATGTGGTGCTATTATACAAGCTTTAAAACTCTGAGCTCAAACATAAACAGCACTGCTTCCAGCTCTTTCTACCCTAAGAGCTCACTTTCATTGCAATAATGGGTCCAAGTCTTACTCTAGCATGGGTGACGCAAATCTCTACCACCACATTCCCCTCCTAATTCTGTTTGTCCTTAAACTTTTCTTTGACATCACTTATAATATTTCTATAACACGAAAAATAGTCTGACCAATAAATATCACAATAACTGTATGGTTTGTAGGAAAGGCTAACCATAAAAAGCTCTCTTTAGTTTAAAAAAAAAAAGACCCTGAGAAATCTGTTTGATCATTTAGCAAAACCTCAACCACACAAAGAAGGTGCCAATTTTTACAGTATGTCGTTCTCTGCAGAAACCTGTCGGTCTCTGTATTAATGCATCTGTGGAATTGTCTTACTGGCCATGGGTAACCCAGCATTTTCTCATGCACTCAAGCCAATCTTGCGTTAAGCATAACCCTCATAAAAACTGACAGAACTGAAAATACAGGTAGCTTTGGCAAAGTGGAGCATGGTAATGTTTAACAAATGCCTGTTGAGTGCGATTTATGTCTACAAAATGAAACACAAAGTGTGTTAAAGTTAGGAGTGTCTGGCGCAGGCCTGAGGAAATGCCACCCTTGAGATGTCACGTCAGGTGTATTGTGAAACCAGTACCCTTCAGGGTCTCACCAAAAAGGACATAGGCCTCAATGCACCCTCCTATCAGTTACTTAGGTGCTCACAGTGCTATTGCATTCACGCTTGGCTGTACTAAAAAGAAACATCATGGTTGTCGTTACCTTCAGGGCTGATTAGTACTTCATATTTGTTGCACCCCTATGAACACAAGGATGGAAAATCATGTACAATAGCCTAGATATAGCGCTACTTTTTCACTGCATGTGAAACAACACCACTGTTCATGAATGAAAGCAGGGAACAGAGCATACAATGGCTTATCCATTATTTATCACTTCCACTTTTCTCTCAAAGCCAAGTGTGGTGTCCTATA
Source organism: Sphaeramia orbicularis (assembly GCF_902148855.1). Lineage (NCBI taxonomy): Eukaryota > Metazoa > Chordata > Actinopteri > Kurtiformes > Apogonidae > Sphaeramia > Sphaeramia orbicularis. Next base: position 24,559,043 of record NC_043975.1, read on the forward strand.
TGGCACCTGAGTCAACTGTATGCTAGAGGGGGAGGGAGCGGTTGCTAGGTAGCCGTCACCCATGATGAGACGTTTTTTTTGGCTTGCTTCCTTAAACGTGGAGAACATCTGAAATTACAGCCAAGAGTCTTTATACGGTCAATATTAGAGAGCAAGTAATACAGTTCTGCAAAGTTCAGGACATCACATGCAACCGAGGATAACAAGATAAAAAAGAAACACTTGATCAGAAACTGTAACGATCAAGCAGTTGTAATGTAGACTTTGTGTTAAAAATGTTCTACACAAGAACAAAGTAAGATTACTTAAGTGATGTCAAAGAGTTTACGAAACTATATCGGCCCCTATCTTAATCACTCTAACGTGTATGATAACAATAGAACAGGGAAAAAAAGTTTAGAAAAATACAGAAGCTTCAGAAAAAAGCAAAACAACATTACATAGGGAAATGAGGATTATTTCAAAATCTTTAAAAATTTCCATTTTTGTTATTAGTTTAGTTGAGGACAGACCCAAATAAAGACAGCTTGTAACAGAAAAAGAAAAATGCAACATGCTCTAGTTCGCAAATGGGCAGAGTATCTTCAAAGTGTACTCAGAGGAAAACAAAATCCCTAAAAATTCAATAAAAAGGCAGCATTATGCTTTGCTGGTTCTGAGGCAGCATGCTGATACACCAGGAGCGTAGCAGATTTCAAAGACCAGAACATCAGGAGTTATTTTTCCACCAAGCACTTAAACTATGCTACAAACCTATCATCTATAAGACAGAGAATGAGAAGAATGCAACTAAGGACAAAGTTCGTTACACAACGTCGTACAAGCCCACGTCAGAGCAAACTCCTCTGTGATGATGATTTTTTGTGGACATTTATATCATAATGCACTACATAGCCTCTCATAAAGCAATCTGTCATCCCTACCAAACCCATGAAATCTAAAATAATAAAGCACACTGTGTTTCATGTTTGAATTCAACTGTCTGAGGTATGGCCTCTTACTTACTTTTTCTAAGTCAATGTGTCCAAAAATACTGAAAGAAAATACTACTTACCTGTACTCTAGTTTGTGAAAATTGGCTAATTTAGTGTGGGGCTAAAACATAATCCACATTATATCACCTCAAATATGACTGACAAATACATTTTTGGGCTTTCCTCTTCAGTAATTCATCATTTACCACCCTAAATGGGACCTTCCTCAATGTTACACCTATGAAAATCACCACATTTCATCTGACGCCAATTAAATCTGTGATTGAATCTAGATATGGGAGCCTCATTTTGTGGGACCTAGTGATTTGGTTAAGTTAAAGGAGTGATATTTCGCTTTTTTAAATGGAACTATGCATTTTAAAACATAACTGTACTGTAAATGCTATGCTTGGGTCTGAATTCTTTATTAATTAAACTCCACAGGTCCATCTTCAACCCTATTTCTGAATAATGACATAAGAAAGGCCGTTTTGAGCACTGGCCCTTTAAATGAAAATGAACCACTTCACACCCCAACCCCTCCAGGTTGCTGACCTTGCTGCTCTGTCACATTCAGCCACTTCTGTTCATTAATACAACCAACAACTGAACATTTTAGGCAATCGGCTTGAAGTTCGGACATATTTTCAGTTTGGACTACAACTGCTGCTGCTGACAAACAATTATGGCGTACTCAGAGAAATGTTCATCGATGTCTTGGCCTTATATGTGCAAATGTCATGATGTAACTAGTTATAGACGTAAAAAATTAAGAAGGAATTAAAACGTGTTATAGAAATCCACTCCATTTTTGCCAAAATTAATATAAAGATAGCTTTGCAGCACCTGGAGGGTTCAAATTCAAACTTTTTGGACTATTAATGTCCCCAAATACACAAGTAAATGTACCAAAGACTAATAAAAGTGGGTTTAGCAAAATATGACCCCTTTAATAGAAACATGCAACAAATCCAGCTGATATGTCTGAATGGTATTATTCTTTTCATTAAGGTAAAGAAACTAGCACACAAGGATCACTGAGGAATTGAAGAACTATGATTATGCCATGATCCATCAAAAAAATGGTTACTTATTGGTTACAATAAGTTACTGATTGTTTTCTCTTTTTCTGTTGGTATCCTGCAGTTTTCTTTGCTGAGTTACAGACAGAATTGATTTGTATTGAAGTCACATATCTAGGTGAGATAAGGATGGACAGAGGGGAATCAGGGGTAGTCTGCTCATGGCTCCCCAACCCAGATAAGTGGCTTTGCATCATTTGCAGCAACGTTGCAATGTGTGCATGTGTTACCGTAAATGTAGGTGGAGTTTAAGAGCCTCTATCAGCTGAGCTTTGGTGTTGCATGTCATAGAAGAAGCAATATGTATTGTTTACTTTTTGTGTACAAGAACAAAAAGTTCCTCTGTGCTGCAGGACACCACCCGCCCGGAGAGACCTGTGTTTAGTGCAATAATACACAATAGAACCCGCTTTTGTGTTAGTTAAAGTTATGACTAATGCAAACTATAAACATGGACGGGCTTGTTCCTATGAGTGAGGGTATGGAGAAGCAGATGTTGTTTATGTCCCTAAACAGCTCATCTTAACTGTCTGCAGATTACTGCTCAAGCTCAGTAATACATATTTAACAGAGCGCTGGGCTTTTCTACCTGATTTGTAATGACGCACCTTCAGCTGCTGCACCGTCAACATTACAGGAGCGATTGTGTTTAGCCACCAACAGCCAGCTTTGTGTTCATTTAAGCAATCAAAGGCGCACAGGGAGGACGGCGAGGTGATTTTAGACTAATAAATGCCACTGGGGCTGAGTCTGTGTCTTTGAGTTAACTTATCACATCAGTAACCATATCAACAATGGCCACCTTTAAGCTTATTAGGAGCGATTAAGGAGCTTAACTTGGCTCATGTCTGAAGTAAAGAGATGAAATAGTGTTTATTTCCAATAAGGGCCCCAAGCCAAAGAGCAGCAACAACATGAGCTGGTATTTTCCCTGCTTTACAAAAGTTAAAGGGGTGCTTAAAGCGTGAAGATCATTTCAAGAACACTGACAAACAGCTGATTGTGTATTCTTGAGGGAGGGAGACTCTGTGTTGTGAGAGTGTAGGTAGAGGGACATCTGTGACTCTCGCAGCCTCAGAGTGACTTTGTTTCTACCATCCCCAAATAGACACCTGTTGTATGAACTGACAGGTGGGCTCCTGAGGCAGAAGTCCCCACCTGCTGCTGCTGGAGCTTGAGCCTCGAGGGCAGATTCACCTCACCCTGTGTAATCCCTGACTGTCTGTGCCTCACTACCTCCTGGCTATCTCAACTGCAACACAAAGACTACCTCTGTGAAGCTTTTCTGAGCAACACCAAAGCCAGAAGGTGCTTTAATGCGCAGCTATATCGTGACTGCAACACTGTATGGAATGTTTTTAAAAGGTAAACAAGTTCCTGAGTTTCATTTAATAGCTGACACGCAAAGACTCAATGTAAATTGTTCAGTTAGTGCTGTTTTAAAGCACTGACTTCTTGAGAGCAGTGTAATAAACTTTTTACTGTGATTTTATGTGAATGAAGGCAAATTCTTTATAAACCACAATGAGTTTTTTTAAATAGCAAAACATCATCCTTCTACTGAAGTACAACATGTGTCATGATCTGTATCAAATCAGATCAATAAGTTGTCAACTATTAAACTAATCAGAAACTATTTTGAAAATGTGAGTACTTTTAATGGGGGGAGAAAGTGAGAAATCTCCAACTTAAGCTTCTTAAATGTGAATATTTCCTGGTTTCTTTGCTCCTCTGTGACAATTAACAGAACATTTTTTGGTAATGGACCAAATAAGACAATAGAAGATACCATTTTTTTTTTTTTAAAATCTGCTATTTCACTATTTTCTGACAGATTTTTTGACAATAAACATACATGTTAAATGGAGCCTTGAATGGATACCTGCCAACACACAGCCCCTTGTTGCCTGGTTTTATGTGAGGTTAAGTAGGTATGAGAGTGCAACTTCTCACTTGGAAAGTCTCACCACGGCTGCCAGGTACCAATACCAACTCACGTCATGCAGAACAGCAAATGTTAAGGGTGGACTTAGGGCTTAAATCTTTAAATCCTCTACTGCGCTATCAAACCATGTAAGCAAGAGAAGGGGCAGCTGCTACCCAGGCTGTTTGATGCCTACGCAGCAAACCAGTGTGGCACAAAGCTGCCTGACACCTCCACATCAGATTATGTTTGCATCAACAAACAGAGAAAGAAAGTTGTAGTGGTCTGTTTACATGTTACACGTGAGCTGCAAACACTGCAAGGCCAGGTCACCTAAAAAAACAACATGCTCTTAGGCCTGTCTGCATAGTGGAAAAATTTCAGAGCACTAACATATCTGACACACAAATAAGGCAACTGAATACTCCAACAGATCTGAATGTGAGCCATCTATTACCTTTTCCTGTTTTGCACATGGGGTGTTTTCAAGCTACCCTTGGTGTCAGTGGTTGTTAATGAAAACAGAGATTAGTGAGGATTCAAGTGGTTCAGTAGGAGCTGACTGCTGACAGGATGACCTGGGTTACTGCGAACAGAGCCTGACACAGCTCAACTCAAGGTCAACCAGGCAGAATATACAGTAGATTAGCTGCTTCACAGAATGCACTAAAGCTTGTGCATGACCCCTGAAGCCCTGAGGGGAGGAGTTGAGATGAGTGAAACAGAAAGTGTCAGCCAAAACCAGACTAAAATTTGGTACTGGGGGGGATAGAAATGATTCATCATAAAGGGAACATTCATGAATATTAATAGGCAAAATTAACATTATATTTAGAGAGGAAGAAAGTTGTCCTAAAACCATTCATTTATCAGAAAAAAAAAAAAAGGCAAAGAAGCAGCCTTACCTGTAGCTCACACCATGCCACCTCTACTGTGGTCTCTGTGTCCAGTCCTTTATAAACAGTCTTGAAAGACCCCCTTCCAATTTCTATATTGAATTTCAGATATCTTCCATCAGGTGAGGTCGCCACCGCTTTCGTCTCCACATCTTCTTTCTCTTCTTGCTCCCACTGAGTATCAAATGTGATGCGGGATAAAACCTTGTGCTGTTTACTGTGAACCAGGTCATTTTCCGAGTCCGAGCTGGCGTCTTGAGCCGCCGTGGATGATCTTGGGACGGGCTCCCACTCCTTTTCAGCTTCGGGGTTCTGGGTGCAGGGGGGCGTGTTGGAGCTGGTGCCAGGGCTGGACACGGGCGAAGGTGACTGGGGTGAATAATCGTCGGTCTTTTCATCCTCGGCTCTAGACTCTGGCAATGTTAAAATATTCTCAGCCGACCAGGACAAAGCTTTGGAGAGAGCCCCACTATAAAGAGGAGAGTCTATGTCCATACTAATTTTCTGGAGCCCATAAGAGTTCCTCCTTGCGCCCAGACCGTGCGTCCTGAGCATGGATGGGACTCGGGAAAAGCAGTCGTCGGTCATATCCACAGGGAGGCCTGGGAAACCGCGTCCTGGTATTTCAACCTGTGCGTGGGACATTGTAGCAGGTTCAACGTTTCCCTGATTTAGAGCCTAAATTAGGACATTAGGGCAAAGGAGAACCGTTACTTTATGCTCTGCGTTACTTTTCCATGATGTCAGTGCCTTTAAACAAAGGCTGACCAGGATATAACAGACGTGTTACCCGTCTAAAAGAACATTAAACATCACCTATCAGTACTGTCTAACCTGGTGTTACATGCGGGTATATTAATCTAACTTTTAGCCAAGAAATGTGCGCAAAAACACATATTGGAGTCAAGAAAATATACTTACTCATCACAGCTGCTTCAATAAACGATTTCACATAGAAGCTTTGCGCACGAAACCCACATTAAAGCATAGTTCCTATCCGGTAATCAGAGTTGCACTCTCTTCTACAAGTCCTCAGCCATAACCTCCGGTGAGAGGACGGATCAGCCTATATCAACAGGGCTCTGGAAAGCTGTGCGTCCTGTGCGCTCCGGCTGCGCGCTTCCAACAACTCCGCCCCCTGGCAGCTTTGACGCGCGTATCCAGAGGCAGTAATTACAAGTACAGCCATAAAAGCTGTGGGCAATTAATGTTTCCTCAAAGTCAGACTGATATTTTATCAAGATGATGATGGTGGTGGTGGTGATTATTATTACTATTACCATTTGGTATTTGGTGTTTTCAGTGCCCACATGGTGTTAGAGATCCTCCTAAAATATTTCCGAGCAAAATTTTCTAAAGGGGAAATGTTAACCTCATAAGATATGCAGTATTGGAGCAGATCTGTTATTATAAACACTTCTTTGTATTGATTAGCTACACAGACTCCACACACAGTCCCTTCACTGTGCGTAAAAACAAAACAAGGACACGATGTCCCCTGGTTTAATTGGTTCATCAGTGATGAGCACAACTTCTCGACTTTTATCTGAATTCAGTAACGCACAGTCCTTACAGCTGACGAGTCACTGGATTCTTTAGAACTCCCGTCGTTTCATTAGAACTGAAACCCATGAAGCTCCAGGAGGGAGGGCAACGCGCGGGCCCGTCCTGCAGGGGGAGCACACCCGTGGAGCAGCAGCAGAAACAAGACACCTTTATCAGCCAAGGCCACACTGAGCCCCACCTGTTCCACTAGTGCGTCCTCTGGGTGTTATCAACGAACACACAGTATTCCCTGGAGCTGTATCATCCCTACAGGCGGCGACATGGCACATGATGTGCACATCCTTTATGAGGTTATTCTGGGCAACTGCTGGCTGAAAGCAGATTTTCAATCACTAGGACTCTGCACACTGTTAAACATACAGTGAATACATTTTCTGTCTTTTTTCCCCCTATCCAGATGAGAAAAAAAAACATGTTTAGCAAATGTGTCATTTATTCTCCTATAGGATAAGAAAAAAAGAGGTGAAATATAGATAGAAAGGATAACAGGAGTATCACAGTAGCTACTGCACAATAATAGCATGACAGCAATCTGTACATGAAGTCTCCCATTATTACACTCAGCTGAATCCAGGCAGGAGCAGTGGTCCAAGTCTCTGCGGTGTTCCTCTTCTGGAAGCATTTACTCTCAAAATAAAAGTCCCTCTGGTGTTTTGTTCCGGGATTTCTTTGGGATGTCTGGTTGGAACAGAGGAATAACAGCCGAGCAAATATCCAGAGCTAATTATACCATTTGTTAACAAGGAAAACAAGAATAAAACTAGTCATATTTACAAAGAGGATAAAGTAGCAGTTGATGAGGAAATTTCCCCCAACAGTATTCATGATAGTATGTCGTCCTGATAAAGTTGCTGTTTAAATGGCAACAAATGCTACGTATAGCAAGTTACCTCAAAAAAAGTGACGTTAACCCGTGGTGTCACCTCAAATGCCCTTTTCCCCTCTTACACTTACAAATAACATTGGTTCCTGTCCAATTACAAAAAGGCGTTTTATTTGGATGAACCAAAAGGCAACTAATATTACAGGACCAGCATCCTCAGGGGCCAGGCATCGAGGTGCACCATGTGTAGCCTTAATCGGCTGACTCTTAAATTGGCCTCTAAAGGTACAGTATGAGGGCTCCCAGATAGAGTGTATGATTCCAGCACCATTTTAGAAGAATTTGACCCCTTTGCCATCGTCCATAGTGATGATCTCCGCTTTGCCTTCTGTTTGTAAGGCCTGCAATGAGCGCATCAGCATCCACTCTTCTAGTCCATGGAACTCTGGAGAAATCAATAATAGCTCAAATTAGACATCAACACATGGGCCTGCAAGTGGGCTTCTTTTATTTAGATTGCCAACATTTACATTCCAAGTAAAAACAACCAAAAGGATCAAGGTTTAACATTAATCAAATGACTTATTGTTGTTTTAAGGGCACTGTACCTTCACCTTCTGTGTCATCACCACTGGACAACTCATAAAGTGTAAAAACAGAGTTGACCATTCCATTTTTGGAAACCTAAAACAGAACAAATTGTCATTCTCTAAGAAATAGTAATAACAGAAATGATCAATATTATCAGTACATCAACTTTCATGGGTGATGAAGCAAAACCAAGTAATTAAAACCATAAAATAAAGTAATTTAAAGAAATAAGCCACACCTTTACTCCTCATTTTTATTTTCCCATAAGGATGCATATTAATACTGGTTTTTATCATCATCGAGGTATGGACACATGTAATAAACACATCCCAAATGCAGAAGATGAATGAGAAATTTTCATTTTCATTTTATTTACGTTCTTCGTGCATCCACTCGTGACACAGTCACATTATTTGACAATAAAATACCCTCATTCGTACATTCATTTTCTGAACCCGCTTCATCCTCACTAGGGTCACGGGGGTCGCTGGAGCCTATCCCAGCTACTTATGGGTGAAGGTGGGGTACACCGTTTACTCAGTTTTGAATGTCTGGGGTCGCCAGAAATTTGTGTTGTTAAAATGGGGTCATGAACCAAAAAAGGTTGGGAACCACTGATGTAGATGTTCATAAAAGCTCAGATTAAAGTTAAGGGATATTAATTCTGAAACAGAGAAAACTGAAGAAAAACTAACTTTTTCAGCAAAGAAAAAAAAAAAAAAAATCATTAACTGAACATAAAACAAGGGTCCTCATCCAATGTCACTGATCCAACTCCATGGGTTTTACTGGTGAATCAATGTTGCAGACAATGACAACGGAGCCTCTGAATGTCTAAATGGGTCAAATCTGATGACCATGAAAAGATGACAAACTGCATTTTACACCAATTATTTACATGGATTGATAGGATTAGTGGTTCACAAGTTATTAAACAGTTTTTATCAGTAGATGCTTTTGGTTGACAGTGGATGTCTGGGTCCTTATGGGTTAATTAATTCAGCAACTTTGAGGTTAGCCACCATGACAGCTGAGGCAGTAAAGAGGAGCAAGAAAAATGGGGCTGACAAGGACCTTGTGGTGGAAAAGAACAGCACAATGGCTGTTTGGAATATTTTGGATTCAGGAGAGATGATTCGTTACAAACAAAGAATCTGTGAAATCATGCCAACAGTTGTAGTTACCAGCATTAGCAGTTCAGCTGTTATCCTCCTGAGATGCAGGAGAGTAAAAGTTTTGGCTTTCTTACATTAAATTATCACCTTGATTGGAAACAGCATGATGCCACAATTTTTTCAGATACATTTTTATTTTTTTTATGGAATGTCCTTTGCAGTGGTTAGTGCTTTTTTAAAGTAAAGCTGTGAAACTCTTGTCTCCTACAGACAACATAAAAAGCATTGCAGGGTCTCAGAAGGTTAAAGCATACAGACGAGGGAACTGTGTAACTACTATGTACACTTCCATCCTATAATGGTGATGTCAAGTCATATAGTTATTGCAGTAATGAACAATGTTATTCATTTCACAGATTTTCCTCATTGTGCATGCGTTCCAATAAAGTGTACGTGAGTCTATGAACACGGGTGGGCAGAGTTTTTATATTCTTACAGCTTTTTTAACCATTTCTACATTTCTCATCTGTGTGAAGTTCACTGTATGACCCACATAATCACTATAAAGAAAATCTATTCTATTGATAATAATCATATGAAATAGTTTGAGAAGTAGCAGGAAAAGCTGAAGTTAAAGATATAAATCTCTAACTAGATAAAAGTGTGATATTTCCATTAGAAATTAAAAAGCTTACTTAACCACTAGACCTAAAGCAAAAAGCCTCATCATAGTTATTACACAGTGAATGCACTATGTTACAAATCAATGAAAGCTGTCTCTGGCTGTTCGATGCCTGAAGCAGTCAGATTTTTGAAAAAGACTTTTGAGACACTAAGTTTTTGTGTGACAGTCATGTAGAAAAGTGACGTTATTTCTCTCAAGGCGGCTGTACTTCCTGAGAAATATTTCAGAATCAAAAATAGACTCAAATTGTTCTTTATATTACTGGAACTTACAGTTTATGCTGAAACATTAACTGCTGCTTGTTATTTATATTTAATAAAAAAACAAAAAAAACATGACAACTATATATCATCATTTGTTTAGTAAATGAGCTCCATACTGTCAGGAAAGATCAAACAAAATAACACATTAACCCCTTAGGGGTCCACGGTCACGGCCCCGTGACTGAATCACATGACACTTTCAATACGTCGTAGCGTCGTAAGTCGGTCACAAAGACCACTGCGGATAATTACACTCGAAAGCGCGAACTTGAAACACTCTCCCACTTTTTATTTGTTGTTGATAGAGCAAATTAAACCGGAGATATGACATTTTGAAACCAGGGCAAACAAATGTGAATAAAAGTATGAAAATGAGGTGGGGCTGACGTTATATTTCTTACCATATCTTCATCATTTTTTGTCCTTTTTCAAAATAGAAAAAACTGTCCGAATCTGTGGATTTTAATCCACAGACTGCATTAGCATTGTGGGTAAGGGTGAGAATGACCCCCACCTGAACCAGATGCAGAAAACAGGAGGATGGGGGGGTGAGAAACCCAGAGAAACCGCCTACGTAATGATATGCTTTTTTGTCAAATATTTGAGTATAGTTTTAATTTATTACAATTTTAATTTAATATACCCAGTATTTGGAACCAATATTCACTTTTAAAGTCTTTGAAAAGGTTCATTAAGCATCTATGTGTTATTTATGCAATAAATTATATACATTTTTAAAATTGGATTTTATATTTTTTGTATGTTTTTTGGCTGTGTTTTTGGCTTTTTATGTTGATATAGTAGGTTAAAGTGAAAAAATAATAGGCAAATGATATAGACGAAGTTGTGCTGAAAAAAGATACCAAACATGGGTATTGCAAACATTTCTTTATATAGTATATAAAGGCAAAATCAAAAGTACTCAAAAACGGCCAAAATAGGCTCAGACGGGTTAATAATCACCTTTTTATTTTGGGAAATGAGGATAAATCTGTTATGTAAACTCATTTTGGATTCAGGGGTTGTTATTTATTATCCTTCGGTGCATTTCTCTCATATAGAATTTATTAGTAAGAGCATGTATAATTAGTGTAACACAAGATCTGTTATTTTATTGATTCCAAAGTGAGGATGTAATAATATAAAATATTTTGTTTTACAGGCATGTAAGTGCAACTCACCCATTGGTATATTAACTTGCCCCACTCCTCTGGTCGTCTCCACATGACCAAACACCGAGACTTGTTTTTGTCCAACCATTCCAGGTTCCCTGAGGCCGAGCAAAAGCAACAAATCTAGATTATTTCTGAAAATACTTGACTTGTGAAAGGCATCTCTCAAAGCTAATCTGAAGACAATGTACCTTTTTTTCTTAATTCCTCAAACACAACTTGAATGGCTTCCATGGACAATTTTCCTGAAATTCAGTTAAGGGACAGAAAGGAACTAAAGTACAAGAAAACATAATATCTTAACCTGAATACACATCATAAATCTAAGAATGTAGAATTCTAACTTGTAGATTGTGATGAAGTGAAGTACATAAACAACGCAGTTATTGTTGTTGTTGCAAAGAGCAGAAATACAAAGACGTACAAACTGAAAGGTTAAACTTGTTCCATTGTTATATTGAGCATCTATCTGTACATTCAAATGAGTTTATCAAATAGAGTAAAACAAATCAGGTGACTGGAAACTGAAATGTAACACAGTTTACAGGGGTGAGAAGCATTTGTACAAGAAAGCAATTACTATACAGTGTGTCAACATTAATATCCTCTTTAAACCACTAGCCATGATTTAAAATTAAACAACAGAGACAATAATTATGGAAGGCCTTAAGGATACAATTTAGAGTCTGAACTGTTTCACAATAAAGAAAATTCATTGTGGGATCAGTCTGGCTTTGACTGCACCAGAGTTTGACTTATAAGGATACGCTCTATCTTCTTGTTATTGAACACAGGGCTTTCCTGAGCTTCCATGACGTCCAGGGTGTAGAGCTTGTGATGCCGGCAGTAAGACAGAGCCAGGGAACACCATGCTGCCAGCTGCTTCTGTCTCGTGTCAACATTGGGCTGTAGCCTAGGCATAAAGTAAAAGGGAAAACAGGTGACTTGCTACAAATTAAACAGAGAGACAGTAACAGTGTATACTGGGAAACACTTTTAGATGATGGTATTAAAAAGGTCAATCAGTATTTACAACCAAGTAGAGGCAGAGTGCAGCCATCTGCTGACATTTATGTAGAAACATCTTCCTCTAAAAATAATATCTGTGTTATTATTACGGCTGTCAAAATTAACGCATTAACATCGATTCATCCATCATCATGATTAATCTGATTAAAAATTGTAACGCAATTAACCCATCTGCAGCACAGAATGACTCTGAACATCTCTGGCAACACATTTTGGGCAGTTTGTCCAAGTAGAGTTACCATCGCACATGCGCAAATGGGCAGTTGGTCCAGTAGTGACAGGCAGCAGAACCAACCAAGATGGAAGGTGCTAAACACCACATTGGCCCTCTCGATGGGAAATTTGAGTCCAAAAAAAAAAACCCGAGACAGAATAGTTGTTTCAAGTTGTTTTGTTGAAACTGTTGAAGGGGTTTAATAAACACGTTAAGGGCATATTTATTCCCTTCTTTCTTGAGTCTGTTTGCTCATGCAAAATGAAACGCGATTCATATAGATTACAAATGAATGACACTTAATCGGGATTAATCGAAATTAATCCACAGCAACCCTGTGATTTATTTGATTAAAATTTTTAATTGTTTGACAGCACTAATTATTACTATACTAACTCTGATCAATGCCATTGATTATCTTTAGGGAATAAAGGCAGTTAAAAACTTCTATTAAATTCACTGAAACCTAAACTTATCACATTTATTCTTATTTCATTAGAGATAAATTTTGTGTTATTGTGCATTTTCTAACATTCATCAATCTTTTTTTTAGACTGGACTTACTAAAAAGGTTAAGTTTACATGTTTCACAATGAATATTATCAGTTTCTCATTTCATTGCAAAAATTCTTCGAAAAATATTTAATCAAAATGTTGGGGTTTTTTTTCCTCTTAAGTCATTTAGGAAGATTTGCAGCAGGCATTTTTCTTTTTTTTCTTTTCTTTCTTTTTTTTTTTTTTTAAACTGTAGAACCAAATTACTTAGAGATATGTTAGATCTACAGCCAAACATAAGATACTCAAAACTTGGTTGTTGGAACTTATTAAGCTTCAGTAATGACATGTTCATTGTTCAGATAAGAATTTTAAAATAGCAAAACACAGACAGACAAACAGACAGATAAATACAACTTTCAACCCAGTCCCATGGAAAAATAAACAGACAAGTTCAGAGGACAAAAATAAACTCATAATGTATTTAGACTGGGGCTTATGTTAAATTAATTTAACGGAAGAAATTTCATGACATGAACTGGAAAATAATCTGAATTCTGGGTGACTTTTCATAGAATGATCCAGAACACTCAAGGTAGCAAGTAATATTACTGTCTACTATGTGTTGGCTAAACACCAATAAACTACTTATAACACAGTGATAAACCTCCAAATCACTGCAATATAAGTAGTTTTCTTCTTAAAGACATCACGCTTATAGTTACGGTCATTTAAACGCTCAAGTATTGCTGCTATTTACCTGAAAATGAGTTAGCTGGACCCTGCCCATCATTAAGTACAAGCTAAAGCTAAAGGCTTAACAGGTCGGGTACACTCTGAATGCCTAAACAACAAAACACAGCCTGAATATTGTGTTTGGCATATTTGATTACTGTGTAGACTAACAGAATGGCTAGACTGAAATGACCAGAGCTGTTACATAAACTTTTTAAAGCAACACTGTGTCCACTTCCGTAGCAATCTGTGTCGTTTAGCCTGCTAGCTAACAAGCTAATCTAATGCTAATTCCACATAGCAAACAGGTAGCTGACAAACAATTAGGAATTACAATGGTACGACTAGTTATCTATAAAACCTGGCTTTGAAATATAGCTAAGGGAATATGTTGACTCACGTAAAAAACGGTGGAAAATTATATTGCCAGGGCCACTCAAAACTCATTGCAGTTGATGCGGCGTTCACAGCTGAGCTGACAGTTTCCGGAAGAGAGTCCAACCCTGAAATAGTTCCGACAGACCGCATACAGACCCTGAATTAAAATGACTGAATTATAATCTAAGTATTCACGAGAAAATAGACCGCCACAGCTAGGCTGTTTAAAGTAAGGGATTCAAAATCTTGAAAGAGGAAGAAAATGTGTCTGTTAAAATAATTTTTTAAACTGTTTGGTCCATTTGTGTGTATTTAAGGCTGCTAAAAATATTTAGTTTATAAAATGGCTAGTAAAAAATTGTAATTTTACAATGACCACATAACCTCACACTGAATTTATGTGCATCGCTTTGTGCACTCATGAGATGGTGGACATGAGCTATACTAACATCTTTAATATTTATTCTCAAAATGTGGTGAAATCAAAGTTTAGACACACATATCATAAGTGTAATATGTCCTCTTAACATGTGACATTTATACAATTGTAAATACATCTCTATCAATATCAGCACCAAAAACTTTAAATTTTGTTTTACTCACCCACATAATTATGTTATATAATTTCATGTGCATGGAAGACAATTAGTCAACACATTTTTACAAAGTTACTTTATTATAACTTCTGCATTTTCAATGACTTTCAGCATAAATATGCTTTCTATTCCTATTTACAGGAGATAAATCTCTTCTACGATCAACTTTTTTTGTTTTATGTTCTCTGTGTTGTTACTGCAAACTGTTGAAAATTCAATCACTAGTTTATACTTCTAGGGTGTTATAGTTTACAGTTATACAGTTTCTTCAAGTACAGCATGACTGAAAATGGTGTACATTTCAGTGAAAATTTATCTATAGGCTGCAGGATTTGATGTCAATGTCTATTTTACACCAAGATGTTGTATTAATAGTTCATTTTGTACATTTCTATATTACAATAAAATAACCCATGGGAAAAATGAGAAAGAAAACAACATTACAATACAATCTCAGTTATTGCGATATATGTTATACTCTTATGTTAATTCCAAAACAATGTTTAAACATCATTAACATTGTCATTTCTAAAATAAAGATGGAAGCAATTGATTGTTTTATAATAAAAAGAATATTAATGCATTGGTCCATGTTTTACTTGGGTGCTATTATACTGCTATTATCACTGAGATAAACCAAAACAAATAGACAAAAAAAAAAAAAAAACTGCAGAAAGTGACTTGTGAGATTAAGACAACTAAAGTCTCTGGGATCAACACAGTCTCATATAGTTCACAGTACATTTCTTTTTCAACCAAGCAAGTAGCTCAAAAGCTGCACATCTTAACCTCTGTGACTCATTTTTCGGTTGTAAAATACTGCCAAACATTTTTCTAGCATTGTGAGCCCCCTATGGAGTAAATCTGAAGAGTGGTTAAACATGCTTCAAATATTCTGAGCAAAGACTATTTGAAGATCCCCTCATCTAATTTTATATGATTAAACTCCCTTCAAATGCTCTGAGCAAACAGAACTGAAAGAACCCTTTAACATATATTACAGAGTTGGATGTAAGAAGCTGCACAGAAGCTATTTACGTGCATGCAAAGGTAAATTTAGCACTTCAAAATAACTCAAGCATATTTAGACTTCTGCCTGGGTCTGCACTGGAGGCTTATAGGTTGAAGATTCGATCATATTCATTCAGGATGAACTCCACTATCTGGTTCTGAAAGACCATGTGCATCGTGAGGTTGTTCGATTCCGTCTCTGGTCTCAGCAGTGTCGGCCCGAACACGATTGCCACGTTCTGCACAGTCATGCGATTGTCTTCCCCGAATTGAATGACACTGTCAGAAGATAAAAGTGATAATAACATGAGGAATGTTCAACTTTAACATCAACGTGACAAATAATAGTAAAAGTAAAGAGAATGAAGTGGTGTCATACTTGCGTAAATGTCCAAATAGGAGTTTCATTGTATCATGGTTTGGTTGAGGAAGAGTTTTGACCAGGTTACAAATGTAAGATAATTTTATGTTGTAATCAGGCGTTCCTTGAATAAGAACACATAGATAAATTACTCATAGATAGTAAATAAATAATGACAAAAAAGAGTCTGTTTGGGATGAAGAATGTTGACTAAAAATGTGCTTACTGATAGCTTCAATGAATTTATTAAAGTGGCTGAATGGGAAAAGTGGCTCTGGAAGTTCTCTGAAAAACAGCTTCAACGCTCCAGTGATGACATGAACATCCTCCCACTGGCCATCCTCCAGGTCCAGTTCCTCTGTTCAGACATTACAAGTACACAGTTAAGCACAGCAGAGGGCGCTGCTGTTTACAGTATCATGCCTCAGCAAAGCCATCCATAGACTTTGGAACCTATTTGACAAAGGGACCCATTGTTAACTGAAATAGTTTCATAAACATTAAGCATTAAAAAAGAGAAGTGAGACAAAAATCCAGGCACTCACTTGGTTGTAAAAATTAGAAATTGTAAAAAGCCTTTATTTCATGAGGACATGTGGATTAATTCTTTGGGGCTAGAGTTAAAAACACACCAACGCATGTCAGCATGAGCCATATTCAGGGTGTTCTGAAGTGAGTGCTTGGATTTTTGTCTTTTTTCTATTGTTCATGCCCTCTCCATGAGCACCTCTGGTTTGTCTAGTACCAGTAGCTCCTTGTGAAATTGTTTTTTTGTCTTTTACAAAAGAGAAGTGCTGGACTTTACCGTGGTCGGCCTTGAAGCGTAGTTTCTGAATAACAGCGAGGTTTCCACTAACTCTGTAGAGTCCATCAATGTCTAAACCTGTAAATTAAACATCAAAGGAAATATGTTTCAGTATTAGTGATGCTGAATATGACAAAATACTCTATACTGTATAAAGACAGAAAAATGTCTATCATTTCTTATTATGCTCTGATGTTTCATTCTCTTTATAGAGGTATGTTTTTATGATTTAGATGATGCTTTACATTCTTCAAAGCAAAAATGAGGGAAGAGTTTTTCTCCTTGTTATCCTTTCATTTAGGTGAATTAGCTCAGGTAAAATGCATGGTTTTTTTTATCTTTTCATGGTCATCAGATGTGACCCATTTGGATGCTCAGAGGCTCCGTAGTGCACATAGACACACTGTCATCTTCTACTACATTGATTCACCAGTAAAACCCATAGAGTTTGATCAGTGACAGTGGATGGAGAGACTTGGTTTATGTTCAGTTTTGCTGAAAAAGTCACTTTTTCTTCAGTTTTCTCTGGATTTTGGATATAATAGCCCTCAACTTTAATCTGAGCTTTTATGAACATCTACATGATCAGTAAATCAAATACAGGAAAAATACTTCATTAACACTGAAAAAAATGCAATATAGGGATGATAATACTACAATAAATGGGGATAAATCACTTTAGAAAGGAAAAATTCATTTGGGAACTGCCACAAAAGTAGCACTGGGTCTTTATGGGTTAAACCTAAATATATTTTTTACAATATTTATTATTTAGTACATATTTTTTCATAACTTAGTGATTAAAAGTGTTTTCAATTTTCCTTTAAATATTTTACACATGAAAAATATATTTATATTTTTACACAATTTTTGCATTAGCTGAAAATATGAACAAAAGTTTTAAAAAACAGAAGAAAAATAATCAAATGTGATTTAGTGTATGATTAAAAATACAGAGATGAGTATTTAAAATGACATGATCTTGGCTTTTCATTTACAGTAAATGGTCTATGTTGTGATGTTTATTGTTACCTGGATATTAAATGACATATCAGGATATGAGACTTTGGTCAGATCACACAGCCTTATTCAGTATGATTCAGAATACATAGAAATGACACGGTTCACCTCTCTTTTCTACTGCTCTGATACATTTCTCCACAAAACTAGGAACGGAACTCCTCTCTTGTGCACACAGCGTGGCCAGATGGCAACCAAACACATTATCTGCAAGGAGATAAAACATTATTAAGGTTAATAGTATTCATAATAGAAGTATAAAATGGATATAGACACTTTCCACAACAGTTTTATATAAACAGTAATGTAATTTGGTAAGCAATAGAGCGAAAATAGAGGCAGTTTTTAACTTGTATATAAAAAGTGATATTAATGCCAATAACTTGGTTTCTGTGCCAACTTGGGTAGTAACTACAATATGGATTAAATATTTACAACCAAAATGCATTACAACATTTAAAGTATATCATAAAATGAGAAACAAAGAACAGGTTTATGAATGTAAATTAACAAAAAAAATATACCTTTGTAGAAAATATACACATTTAAATCATACATTGATGATCTAGTGTAATAGAAACTTCCACACAGTTAAATGTTTAAACTTTAGTGATCATTGTCAGTGTTGCCTGAAAGAGTGCGTCTATTTCAGTTAGTTTATTATTCAAATCAACTGCGGTGGAGATGAGTGCTATAAAAAGCCATAAAAATGTGTAATGACTGCTAACAGTACTATGAATTATGTTGCATTTGTGCCTTGAATCTGGACATATTTACAAAATACGTTGGTAATGATGTGCTGGTCAATCACAACTATGTATTTTTTACATTTGAGTACTTTTGCTTTGTGTATTTCCAGTGTTTCAGGATTTTCTTCTCATTTTAGGACACAGATTGATACAAAATTAAACTTGCAGAGAGCTTCAGGTGTGTCTTTAATAATAAGAGGCTCACACACAAAGACATCTTAAACAACCACAAACATTCCTTGTATTTGTCTCTCTGGCATTTTGCATAAAAACACAGTTTATTAAATCATGAAAGTACATTGAAGCTCTTAATGTGAGTCGTCCAAGTCTGAAACATGTTTGATTAATGACTGGATTTTAAAATAATATTGTACAGGTGTCACTGAACATATGAGGGATCTTGTAGAAAGATTAGAGCTGATATTATGTTTGGAATTCATAGCTGGCTGCAGCATCAAACAGTGAATCTCCGAACTCCAAAAGAGGCTGTGGGCATTTCAGGTGCAGCACAGCAGTGAGAAAATGAGCATAAAACAAGTCAGCATCTGACTGTTAATGTTAATGTGTTTAGCAGCTGTTACACAAGTTTATAAGATTAGTTTTTGTAATTAAGCAGCCTTTTTATTTTTAAATACCTGACAATCTGAGATAAATCACAGAACCCATTTGATCCAAACATGCCTGAATGAATATTTTGCTCTTGATATCACTGAATATTACTTCAATATAAGTCATACCACAGAAACAACAAAAAAAAAACAAAACTAAAAACTAAAAAAGACTTGGAGAAAAAAACGACAGAGTAAGTGAGGAGTGAGTGTGTGCATAATTAACACCAGCTTTCTGCAGATGTTAATTGCACCTACCAACTCCATGTAGCAATTTGAGTTGGTCTGGTTTTTTTGGGGGGTTTTTTGCATGGGGGCGAATATTCCCTAATTTAAATCCATGCAAATGACACAGATGTGCTATGATATTATTTACACCATTTGTGACTGTTTGTGATTTCCACACTTTCCACATTTTTGTTTCATTTGCGCTGGTTTAGTGTCCACAAAAGATCAAATCTGTCAATACCTCTGATGTAGCCCTTGTCCTTGACAGACTGAAGGGTAGGTCGTTTCAAGAGGAACTTCATCAGCTTGGTCCGAACCCTCTTCTGATCTGCGTCTCCAGCAGAACTACTTGAATGAGTAACACCGGGCTTGGAGGAGCCTGGAGACAATGATTAAGTTCTTATATTTCTTATGATGTAATCATAGCTCCCAGTTGGCCTGCATATATAAATCTGGGTCAAAATCAATGGCACAGTTAAAACACAGAAACGTGGAGGAAAGGAAAATGTAGGTCGTTCATTTTACCTCTCCTCTTGTCGATGTTGCTTCCAAACTTATCATCTTTTTCTGTGTTGGCAATCTTCTCATAGAGGTCATTGTCCTCCTCCTCTGAATGATGGTCCTGGTACTCCTGACACCAATGGACAAGGACAGGCAGAGAAAAGACTTTACAGTACTAGCCAATATTACATAATGGGCTGCATACACGAACCACTCATGAACAGATTTGTTTTTAAAAGCCACGTTAAAGAGTATTTGTAGAATTCCACATTTCCCTCATGCTTGGAATTTTTCTCTTCAGTTATGAGAAAACTTCACCGGTGGTTCAGACCCACTGCACAAGTGAGTTAGAGTCTGCTCTTAACTTAGCTTGAATGAATGTAGAGTCATTCTTTTAACCATATTATCATCAGAACAGTTTTTCAAAGATCTAAGGGAATGGATTTATACTTTAATATGATTCAGGTGTATTTTGAAGAAAAATAAAGAAATACTCCTTTACTATATTATCATCATGATGGATTCATTCATTTCATTATCTTTTACAGGTATATTTTTGCCATAGTACATAAGCGTGCGCATCTAATGACAAGTTATTAATATCTGTGATCTTATAATCACATTTTCTGATCATTTCAGATCATCAAACCCCAACTTGCACTTCTTTATTAGCTACTTTTTCATTTGTTGACTTAAGACAACATTTTTGTGACTTAAAGCTTCAAAGTAGGAGTTTCAAGAATTAACTATGCTAATTTACACTTCTCATAAACACATATGAACCCAAATGAAAATAGAAATTTGAGAATACACACATGAATCTGGTAGAAAACACTTACAAGTTGCCGAATGGTGTCCATTAAGACTTTGTGCCAGTCACTGATAATGCTTTCGGTGTCATACTGTATCAGAAACTCCACACCATTCTTCCCTTTTAACTAAAAGAAGAAAACATAATGCAAAAGAACAAATAATGAAATTTAGCTTGGAATAAATTCAAATACAGCAATATCCATTTGTCATAAACCATTAAAATCTTTCCTTCCAGTCAATCCATGTCATTTATATGGGGCCAGTAGTTTATAGACATTGAGTCTGTCAATAAATGGTAGCCAGTCATTATTAAAAGTAATAAAAATAACATTATAACCCCAGTTAAAATTGTCAATAATTCACCAGCTGTAACCTGGCAATCTAAACATTAAAAAACCTTAACTGATTTGTGCAGCTACGAATAATAGCCAATATATTGGATGATTTTGTCAATAAATAAGTCACCTCTAAAACATTCTTTTTGCTGGACTTATCCTTCGATGCCCAGTTAATGGTTGCTCCTCTCAGGTCCACCTGGATCTCTGGAACAATCTGATTGGTCTTGTTCTGCAGAGAGAAAATACTGCATTTTATCAAACTGACGGCACTGCATTCCAAGAAACAAGCAGCCTTAAACAAAAGCGTAGACTGTCCCTGTCAGCCCATGACCTGAGGGTTAGACTGTTCTGTCAATGCACAGAACTGATACAACAACCTGCAGCTGAATTTTGCAGAGTTCCTACAGGTGTGAAAGATAATACCAAAGTGTTGATTCTATTCCACAGCTTTCAGGAAATGTCAGTACCATCAAAAATAGTCATCAGAAGTTACCAGTTACTACATAACCATACAACGTAGAGTTTAGTTCTCAGCTTTCACAGTTTATTAACACAGGATGGGTGTTTTTTGTCTTTAAATACAGACAGGTGAGTCCTTTCATGAAGACATGTACATCATACCGATGCCCCTGTTGCTTGAGATTTTGGGTCTTTGTGAAATGTCAGCACACCCCCGTGGAGAACCGTCCATGTCTGAGCCCAATTTTTCCTGCAATGGAAATAATCATCACTAACAATACTAAATAACGCTTCAGGTAAAGTGTCACAATACTCCAAACACACCCACTTTCACAAATGTGGACAAAAGAATGTCACGCTTGCAAAAATTCAAAGAGGCTTACCTTACTTTTTTGCCGTTTTCAGACACTTTCGTTTTGTTGAGAATTCCCGCTTTTTCTAAATTCTGCACCTGTAAACATCACAGATTACAACATTAAAACACTAACTCTAAGGTTTGTAGATGAAATTAAGTTTCATAATGATATGATTGACATACAAATCTGATTGTAGACAACAAAGTAATGCGCATAATTTATTTTGAACAACTCTTACAGTAAATACAAACATTTCAAATACATTAGATGAATCTTAAAATACCTATTTTAATACAGTAACTTAAAGCATCTTGAAATATTTGCCTAAGCTACACAACACAGTGAGTACATGCAGCAATCTTCCTGTTTGTGTGACCTGTTGGTGACCTAAGTGCTATGATGATTTTACTATGTGTCATACTAATACTATTTGATGTATTACGTATGTATGATTTTTTTATGATTTGTCTATACTAATTATATGTGTTTTTGGCTACATATAAGAAGTGAAGGTTAGCTGCTTGATCAGTCCTTAAAGACCTGAATAGCCCCAAAAGCATTTACTGATCTAAAATATTTAATGAATTTTGAACCATCATTCTTATCAATAAATGTAAATAATTTGGGTAAAATGAAGTTTCTCAGCCTTTTCGACATCATCAGATATGACCCATTTGGACGTTCAGAGGTTCCATAGTAAACGTGGAAATACCGTCTTCTGCTGCGACATTTATTCAACAGTAAAACCCATATAGTTTAACAACAATGGTTGCAGATGTTTGTTTTTATGTTCAGTGATGTTCAGTTGTTTTTATGATTTTTTTTGAATTATTAAGTCACTTTTTCTTCAGTTTTCTATATTTTGATGAATTAAGCTTTGAATTTACTCCAGGCTTTTATGAACATCTACATAATCAGTAATTAAATACAGGAAAATATCTCATTTTCTCTGAAAAATGCGAAATGCAAAGGAAAATATTATAATAAATGGTGGTAAATCACTTAGGAAAGGTTAAACTCACATGATGTAATTTTTTAAATAATTAAATATTTATTATTATTATTATTATTATTATTATTATTAATATTATTATTATTATTATTATTATTATTATTATTCCACTCACGTTATATAATTCTAATGAAATAGTCACAAGGAAGCATTCATATTAAAATTACTACAGGGGCTACTTACATAAAACCAAATGATGTGAAAGCATAAAATGATGGATTTCCCTGAATTTGAACATTGTTGGATATGACATAATGAAATTTCACAAGTCAGTGAAGCACATGACATGGTGTATTGAGTTTTGACATGTTAAGGGTCAATTTGTTCCATGTGATTTGATGAAATTTGAAAGGGTTTACATTTTAAAATTAACCTACAATTATTTACATATATACAGTAGCCTTCATCATCTTTACAAATGTAAGATTTGTGGTTTTCATCAATTTTTGGGACGTATTTGCAGAAATGTCAATGTTGTGTTACTATAAAAATAAATAAACTTAAATTCTCAGTAATACATCGTATCAACTAGTTTTACATAATCTTCTATTTGAATGACTGAGTAGTAAACAAATGCTATGGATTAGTATTTTTCTGAATATTTAAATGAATTTGGAGACTTGTGTCCTTTCCTCAAGTGTGCAATGGCAATAAAGAATTTTCACTTCCATTTATTCTATTCATGAACACCATTCTAGAAACAGTTTTGTCAAAACTGATTAATGAAACAATGTGAGAGACAATAATACCACAGAGGACCACTGAAGGACCACTGCAGATTCTAAATTTGTAACAATTCTAGTTTTTTTTTTTAGGTATGTGCAGGAACAATTAGGACTGACCTGCATATCATAGTTTATTAACGTAACTAAAAAAAATCCCCTCTTAGATTTGACTAAACAAATAGGCAAAATCATTCTATTGAGTAATTAGTGCTGTGAGTGATGTGTTTCAGCTGCAACAAGTTCTTTAACCCTAACTAATGCAGTGAGTAGCCCCTCATTTCCTACAAAAGAGCATAAAGATTAGACTGTTTCAATGGAAATAGGTCATGTGGTTTGATGAGTACAGATTGACCCTGTTCCAGAGTGAAAAGAGACGTGGATAAAGTGATTACCCATCATGCCTTGTGCCTATAGTACTAGCCTGTCGGGGCAGTGTTATGATCCGAGGGTGTTTAGTTGGTTAGGTCTCAGTTCAGAAATGTTATGGGCCCAAAAAATGATAGAAGTAAATGTTGTGACTTAACAAAGCAATGCCACAGTGAATATGGTCTGTAATCAAGGCTAAAGGTGTTCAAGACTTTTTTAGGCAGGCTGTGTAGTTGTGGTTATGTCTCACATAATCAGTTATATTTAGTACAGTCACAAGCATTTCCGTTTCATTCATTTATTGGTGACTAGACAAGCTCATTAATTAATTTTGTGATATGTCAACAAGATTAAGAAATAAATAAAATATTCACGCCGTCTGCTGTGTGTTCTATGTCATTATGTAACTGATAAGACTTGTTTATCAGGCCAGGATTGTCCCCACGGGAATTCCTAAAGTAATTTATTAGCACACACAGAGGACATGTGGTTCAAATGATCCCTAGGTTTGATAGTGATGATGAAACATGTTGGTTCAGGTGGAACATATGGTCTTTGAGTGACTTAAAACTGCACCTTTTGCCCATCATAGATAGATGCTGCTATCTATAGACCGAGCTCAGGTGAGCACCCAAAATAACAACCCACATTATAGCGCAGCCACCTTGAGGTCAGATAATAGGGGTTTCTCCAGGGTCTAAACCCAAAAGCCTTGAGAGAGAAAGAAACAGAGCACCATTCAGACACCAGGCAGGTCACAGCACTGCAAGGCTGACTCTACACAGAACTTTGAAATAGAGGTATCATTTTTTTTTTTTTTCCCCCTCAGGTTCAGCAGAGTCAGCAGACTCGACCAGCAGGGCACTCACATTATGTTGCGTCTCCGGAGAGTTTCCTGTACTGGAGCTGTCGCTGCTGTAGTCTGACGTATTTCTTCTGTGAGTTGGGACAAATCTCTGAAAAAAACAGCATGAGATTTCACTATTTACAATTCACAGTCATTTTTGAAGACTCATGAATATAAAACAGCGTGTCAGTCAATGGAAGGAGTGATTTTTTTCAATAATGTTGGCACAAACCCTTGGCAACTTTAGCCAAATAAATGACACATGCAAATAAGCCTTGCCCTTGAGCACAAATTTGAACTGCTAACTGCCCCAGCATGCATGAGACATTTTGTATTCAGTAACTCTCAAGTGTTTATGTACAAATTGTAGCTCTTTCACACACTGCTCCCTCTCCAGGCTATATTGTAAATAAAAAAGCACTGATGTCAATTTGACTTGCTAAATAGGGGTTAAAGACACAGGAGCGTCAGTGGTGATACAGGGACATGACTCTTACTAAAACCCAGACTGGAGCCTTCTGTTTGAGCCACACCCTACACGTAAGCTACTGTGATGCAGCATGTATGTGCAGGTCTGAATGTAATATTGGGCTTATACCGCTTCCTCCTGGGCTGCACTGAACTGGGTAGGTCCCATGGTGTGCCTCCAGTTCTTAAAGACGGATACATTCTCCCCCTCAATGCCATTCTCCACCCTGGGCTGGCCATGAGCTACAGGAGCCTAAAAGGGTCAAAACATAATAGAGTAAGTACTATTTAATTGAAAACACTTGAAACCTAAGGCTGACATATCATGGCAAAAGAGTATAGGTCCAATAATCAACCCCTGGAGAACTCCCATGGATTGTATATGATTAGTAGACAGACAACCTGTGGTTTATTAGTTTATTACTTGGTTTGAAGTGATCATATTTGGTCAAAATAGGTGGAGCCGCTAGAGAGCAAGGGGTTAGAGCTGTCATGATGGTCATGGATGAGATAATGCCAAATGTTAGCTTATTGATTCAGTGTAATGGTAAACTTCAGGATGCATTGCTTAACAAAGTCATTTTATGGCCTTAGTGGGATAATGAATAAAGCATAACTATAGTGAGGTGGTGTGTCAGGAAAAAAAACATATGTTTCATGAAATAAACCAAAGGTTTGAAAGTTTAACTCAGCAGATGACCTGTCAATCAAAGCCAACCTCAGTAGTTATGAAACAGAGCAATAATTTAAAGATGAAACACTGAATCACTTCTTAGAGCTTCTGAACCAGGAGCCATGAATCAGGAATGACTCCTGGAAAAAAAGTCCAATGTATATCTATGGAAGCCAGGGCCTTTTGGATCCACCCCCCGTAGCCATCAGCTGTTTCACAACTTTAAGGTTCTTCAACATTGGCTTCATATTTGAGCTGAGGTTCTTGCACCTTATGAACTCCACATAAGAGAAGTTCAAGGGAGATTCAGGGTACAATTTGCAGACCTATTTAGCTGATGTGGCTCTATATGGACAGGTTTAACATCACCAATAATAACCATGTACATGAACACACTGTTGTTTCAATGTACGAAGGCTGAAATGTGATGAATTAATGGACCACGATTTAAATATTTGATTGAAACACTACACAACCTACAAAAAAAGGAACCTCTGGTGTAGCTTAATAAGAGCTGAAAGAACATCACCTCTGGCAGGTTCCACTGGGACTTTGAGCCATCTCTTAGATAGTAGTAGGTCTGCCCTCGATCATCCACCGACTTTATCCACTGTTACATAAAAAACATTTTTAAATGATGATTTCAAGTTATAGATGTTTCCAAAACATTACATCAAGATTTTTGTATATAAAACTTGTTGATTTGAATGAAGACATACACATAACATTGAAAACTCATCTTTAGTACAGTCTGATGATACTTTAGACATTCATATGCACACAGTATATGGGGGATAAATAGTTAAATATAACAGTGTTACATGATAAAATCATAAAATAAATGTAATCGTAATCAGTTCCAGTTACTCAAATATGTGTGAAATTAAATAAAGTTACAAATCAATCAAGTGTTACAGATTATAAAGTGGTTACATCTGCATACATTTTGTTAAAAGTATAAAAAAATTATATTAATAACTAAATTTTTACAATATTGCAGTTAGAGATTGTAGCTTATGATCAACATGAACAGAGCATTTATAAAAGGGTGACAATAATCATTGTTGTTTCCAATGT
The DNA here is from genome assembly GCF_902148855.1 of Sphaeramia orbicularis. Classification (NCBI taxonomy): domain Eukaryota; kingdom Metazoa; phylum Chordata; class Actinopteri; order Kurtiformes; family Apogonidae; genus Sphaeramia; species Sphaeramia orbicularis. The sequence goes on from NC_043975.1 coordinate 24,585,998, forward strand.
TTGCACTGTCTTATCTAAATATATGTTGTGTGTAGGAAATTTCTGCTTCATTGCTTTGTTCATACATTTGTTAGAAAAGTAATCAAATGTAGTAAGGTATGTTACATATCAGATTTTAGCAGATTAAGTATAACCTGTTATAGTTCTGAAGTAACATTTAACTCAAAACAGCTGGGTTCTGTCAAAACTGTGCTGTTGTTTCACATAAACTGGTGCATTACTTATCTCTTATGGTAAAATGTTCCCTGTTTGATCCCTGTATTGCACTCTTAAGCCTTGGACATACTTGCTCTGGGGAGTGTTCACTGGTGAACACCCAGGTCCCATTGGGTTCCACAGTGAGGTTCCAACCAGCTGGGGTACTGCGGTCCAGATTGGCCCTGGGGATGATGGTCCGGGTCACATGGCTGAGGGTGTACTCCTTAGGGAGGGTTGGAGGAGGCCCAGTGGCAAGTGGTTCATCATAGGCGTCTGGCTGATCTGCAGCTGGGTAATCCTCTGGGGGATAGTCCTCCTCAGGAAGAGGGGGCTGGTGATGGACATCCAAGATATATTATCAATTCATTTGTGGTTAATGTTTTGTTTTTCATGCCCTCATTTGTCATATTGTACAAATCATTTACAATACATAAAAATGCTGCTATCACCAGAACGAGTTTGATCTGGTTACAATCACATATGAACTGTGCACAAATGTTAACAGCTTATGGTGCTTCTAAATTATCTAGGAAAAGAAACAGCCCCAGCAATTATGTTCCTTCAGTCCTCTTGTCTTGTCTCATATTTATAACTGTTTGGGCATGTCTCAATCCCCTGATTGTCATGTAGAAGTTTTCATATCTGACAGAGTATCAGCTGAATTGTTCCCTCTGTGACCCTGAAGCTGGGCACTAAATGTAACATGTTCCTCTTCTGATCTTTCCTCTAAAACAATAATAAAAGATAGCTTGAGGTCATGGGAGCTGCTGTTTGAATGATAGAGCTGTAAGTGATATTACACACACAAAAGCAACTACATCTTTGTTTAAATGTGAACACGATGAGAAAACTTTCACGTAGTGTAAGTTTTATAATATAGACAATGTTAAGATATTTTAATACTTTAATGTAACATTATGTTATGTAATCTTATTTATTTTATTTTTAATGGCTAGAAATTATGCTGTTTATAGATGTGACATGGACATAACGACTGATGGGACAGTGTCGGACTGAGTCAGATAAAGTTGGTGGAAACACTTGGTTGGCTGGTGTTGTGTCCTGTCATAGAATATCTGCTACAGCTCAACACTGGCTTCTCCATGACTTTGATGAATAACTCAGAGCATTTCCATGACCTAAAATGTTATTTCTGTCCCTTTAATGTTGTTTCTCCAGAACAACTACAGTCATAAAGGAACAGTGAGGAAGTCTACCTCATTGTTTTGTGTTGCAAAAATTTAATTTACATAACTTATATAATATTTTCTGAAACAATTTGAATAAAACATGGAAATGGAAGTTATCTGACTTCCCCAAACATATTCATCAGACTCCTATCCACTGAGATACTTAAAATTTCCATGATATTTCAGAATCCCCCATGACCAAAGATAACCAATGTGTTCCTTCTAATTCAAAATTGAGGACAAAATGTGTCACTTTTTTTAAGGCTTGGAACATTGGTGGGGATATTCTGCACTGGTGCTAGAGGCTTTCTTTAAGAAAACGTGTCCTGTCTGCTATGTAGGTGCAAGGGATTTAATTCCATTAAAAGCAGACTGTATTTACAGCTTTCCCTTGGGTGCAGCTAAAACAGGCGACAGAGAGTATCTAAGTGGAGCAGCCAGGCTGTCCTTACCGGCCCGTCCTCATGAAACCTGTGCACACTCATAGGCTCCATCAGAGGGGGATACGGGCTCAGCTGCTCTGGAGGCTCCCAAGACGTTTCTCCAGACATCGGGTTGTAAAAGTATGGGCGACCACTGGTCTCATCCACTAGTTGCTCCCAGTCTGAGGTCCACGTAGGGGGGGATGCAGTGGACGGAGACAAGGGAGGAGACTGGGGGGACGTTGGGGAACAAAGCTCCTCTGGAGGCTGCAGCTCAGGGTCTGTAGGGGAGTCTAGAAAGGGGCTGTCCCAGGTGGTACGCCCCGTGGCGGGGTGATAGTAGTACTCCTGTCCACTTTCCTGGTCAACGTGCACTTCCCATCCCTCTGGGTTGAGGTAGGAAGGTGAATAGGAAGATGGAGCTGAAGGGGGAGACTCAGAGATGCTTTTGCGAAGTTGCGCTACATTGACGTATACAGCTGACTGGAGACTTTCATTTTCCACCTATGGAAAGACCAAAGAGTGACAAACAGTGAGATATAAAACCTCAAACACATTCCCAGGTTGGCAGGTTCCTTTTATTGTTCTGTGAGTTGAGCAGTAGGTGCAGCGTGGGTGATGTGCAGAGTTTGAAAAGGTTTGGTACTTGGTAAACTGACACTTGTCAGCAACATACAACCCACTGCCTTCAGTATAGCTCTCAGTAAGTCAGCCTTCCGCATCACACTGAACACAGGAAGCAGCCTACAACAAAAAAAAACCAAAACAAATGCACACCACAGACATGTTCCTCCCTCTGAAAAAGCCATTACTCTATTGAATTTAGATCTCATTTAATTAATAATGCTAATTAATAAGAGTTTAATACCACACTTTAGCTCTTAAAACTTCTAAATTGGCTGCCTTTTTAAGATGGATTGAGCAAAATAATCAAGAGGCCAGATTTGGACTTGGAGACAGTTGAAGAATACAGAGCAGCTGAACATGAATAGATTTACTCTTTTATATGTACTACAGCTCTTACTCCACTTTCGATAAGGCTGATAGCACACACATTTATTTATTGCATTATTTATATTTGGGTTAACATGACTGTCCAAAACCCTAAACAGCTGCTGCCAGCCAAAAGCATCTACTGATTTGAAATGTTTAGTAACTTCTAAACTACTAATCCTATCAATATATTGAAATAATTCAGGTAAAATGTATTTCCTCAGTTTTCAGCAGCATCACATGTATCTTTTGTAGATGTTCAGAGGCTCCACAGTGAACATGGAAACACTGTCACCTTCTGCAACACTGAATATGATCATGTAGTTTGACAAATGACGGTTGTTGTAGATGCTGAAAGTGTCACTTTTTGTTCAGTTTTCTCTGTTTCTATATAACCTTTGAATTTATTCTGAGCTTTCATTAACATCTACAGATTTCCACTGAAAAATGCTAAATTGAAGGGACAATATGACAATAATTCATAATAAATCACTAAGGAAAAGTTAATTATAGAGGAAAAAGCCATCTATAATTTACCACAACAATAGTTCTAAGTCTTTAAGGGTTCAATTGTGTTTGTCAATAAACTTGGATACATGATTGGTTTTTAACTGTGTAACAACTGTGCTTGATTTTCAATCTGGATTTATTTTTTCTTTGAGATTTTTTCTTAACTACAGATAAAAAAATATTTACATCTACACATAAATGTAGCATTGGTGGTGTAATCCAGTCTTCACATCCAAAGTTTATACCTGCCGACCTCATACAATAACATGCTTACATTTAAGCCGTGTTTGTCTAAAACAGCCAGTATTAGTGGCAGTTCATAAACTACCACACTGAGGGCAGAATATGACAACAAGCCTTCATATGTCTAAAAATAGAATAACCAACCACTACCATAACCATTATCTTTGTTTTTTCAGCCCCATAGAACTGCAACTGACAAGTGTATTTTCAGTGGCAGCCATTTTCCTTTTCCTGTCACGTTACTTTCATGAAAAGTCCCAACACATGCTTCAACTTGCAGCATGACAGGAACACAACATGCAAATGCACAAATTCAATGTAACTTATTTGTTTAAAGGACACCAATGTGAGTGAAACTGGTTGTAATGAAGGCCTGTTTCTGTCCTCAATGTTCCTGGAACTGTGATGCAGTATTCTGGGTGTCATAGCCGGACATGAACTGACCCCAAAACATCACAATTAAAAACAGTGCCATTTTTCATCAAGTTCTTACCTTAGTTTCACTGACACAATTATTCCTCTCCATGAGACCCCTGGGATTTACCACCCTGCTGAGCTTCTTGTGCTTTATGTCAAAAGATACAAGGACGACTGTCTCTTCAAAACCCACACCCTTTCTCTGGTGTCTCAGCTACTGACACTGTCTATTTTTATCAGGACCTGAGATGTTTATATGTGTATCTGTGCTACATTTGTTCATCACAGAGTTTAACATGCAGTCATACAAGAGGCATGTTAGTGACAGCAAGTTTAGGCAATGGCTGCATGTTGCAGAGGATAAAAACCTGAACACACTCTATATAAATCAAGCTAAATCAAATGGGTCACTTCTTATCTGTTAATTTCCACTTTGCTAACTTTGCTTCATTATTGATCCCAACAGAACCATGAGCCAGTCAATATGGATAACCAGACAACTGACCCCGAAACAGATCAATTCTGTACAACAAACTACTACAGAGGAACAAAGAGAGGAAATGAAATAGCTGCATCATTGATCCTTGTAATGGCTATGTTGGAACAACCCTATATTTATACCAACTACATGCAATACATTGAAAATTCGCAACAGCAGATGCTAAAATGTGAAGCTGTGTCAGATTGTTATTTGGTGAAAATGGTTTCTACATATACGTATAGCAGCCAGCAAATACAAAGGTCATATTCCCAAAAGTGAAACAAAAAGAAGTAAAGCCACATTTACTGGAGAGTTGCAGTTTAGTCATTCCCACAGACCCTAACATTACCCTTCTGCTTTTAAGTCACTCGTCTTAAAGACAACTCAGTGACACCAAGTACACTCAAGGCTTTCTGACGAACTCCTAGCTGCGTTCAAAAGAAAAACATATTCTGCTGAATTAGAGTAAAATGATGCATATTTTGAGTCATATGCTCACACTGTTTAGAATGTAAAAACTGATTAAAAGCACTCTTTACACTTAAGAGCTAGAAGTGTAAAACTGGTGTGGATATTTTTACAAACAGCTGCACCATCTGCTCACTACAGAGCCACCTATTGCAATACAGGAAAAGAAACAAGTGCAGAGGTGCCATTCGCAGAGCAGGAAACAGAACCGTTATCAAAACAATACAGGCTGACCACAGGGGACTATAAAATGAAACTGTAGCAATAAATACAACTTCTCTAATTGGGGGTTCACTTACCTGAGGAACCACCGGCAAAGTCAAGCCCTTCTTGGGCCGATGATTTGTCCAAACCCTGGAGTACATGTCCACCATGTTTATATCGTTTTGTTTACTGGTGCCATATATCCAAATCAACAATGGACGCTGAATTGTGCCACTCAAGTGCCCGACCACATTCGATCAACTTTTGATGACAGAGTAACACATACAGTACATGAACACGCCCTCACACACACATCCTCCGCTTGCAGCAGCTGTTGCAGCCCAGATAGAAAGGAGAACTGTGAGCTCTGTTACAATAGCAGCAGGAAGGGACTCAGTGAGATGTGTGTGTGTGTGCGTGTGTGTGTGCATAAACTCCTGTCCACAGGATAAGAGGGTAGAGGGTAACTGTCTGTGTCTGCGCAGACAATGAAAACAAGACAGAACAAGGTTAGAGAGAGGGAGAAGCACAGCATTTTCAGGTCAGTTCAGCCTACTTCCTGCTTGTGCATCTTAATGATTAACAATAAAAAAAACAAGCATGTGACAGACCAAAAACTAAAAGACATTACTTTATTTCTAACATAGAGAAATTAAAGTCACGTAGCAGAAGTGACGTAAATGACCTACATGTGCAGCTCTTTTCAGAAATGTACAGTATTCAGTCATATACTAGTAGGGCATGTCAACAGTGTAAAAAAGGAAGCAATAATTTCCGACAGTGATTTGGAAAACTTGTTTTTTAAAGTCTACACTAATGACACATTCTGTTATTTGAGCGGCAGAGTCCATGTGGGTGAATAGTTAAAACAGGAAGTCTACTTTTAGGGCCAATTGTTCAATCAACACTTCCCTCTACGCATGACAGAATCAGCCAGTTTGTAGCTCAGAGGACATTCAACTGCAGATATTTTAGTACATGCTTTATGGTTGACCTAAAATGAGGCTGCCTAGAGACTGTTTATATTACTTAATCTCTCTACTTATCGATGGCTTTCTAAATCTCAGTGTGAAACCTAGCACAGGTGTATCAGTACTTCCTGGAACATCCCAACCAGTTTTCCAAGAGGGATAATGATAATTTGCTATCCAAATATTCCAGGAAAATCCTTGAAATAAGTCAATGTCAAGTCTGCTTTTTACACTTGTATATCTTTTAGCTTGTTTGACTTCAAACTGCATTGAAAACAGAACTTTTTTTGACCATCTTTCCGAGCAGGATTCGGGTTGAAATCCTCAGACTTAAAGCAGTCAACTCTCTGCCCTCAGCAATGCATGAAGCAGCAATCTGCTTGATTACTTAACCACATTAGCACTCATCCAATCAAACAATGGGGTTCCAAATTGGGGCCCAAATCACGCCACAAAGCACACAGTCGAGCTATTGAACAAATCTGGCTCCACCCCCCGCTCTTACATCACGCTCCTCGCGGCCCAGAATCCAGTATAACTCCAGTAAAGCTTAACGTGAAGTCCATCAGCGTTAGGGCTTTTCATATCCTTATCTTAGCTCTACAAGCATCGCTGCCAACTCTTATCCATAAAATGTGCTGATATTGCTTATTCATGACAGATTTCGCCCACTTTGAGAGTGAAGATGAATTGTTTTCTAGGTAGGAGGGGAAATCATTTTAAGTACCAGCTGCTGAACTGTTTGTATTACAACATACCCTGAGATGAAACAGAAACCCAAATCTTCTGCAAATAAACCACCTTGACTTTTATTTCAAGGCGCAAACTAATGTCAACACACATACACACCCAATGCTATAAATACATATTCTAGACTTCAGCTTTTATTTAGGCTCAGAAACCTTCTGTTCTGCATCAATAACCACAACCAAAACATCAACTGCATTTAAGTTAGTGAATAACAGGATTAATGCAATCAAACACGTCATTACAGCATTCCAAAAACATTGTCCAAATGCTAATGAAACAAAGACATTCCCTCATGTCTGACTCATTTGATTCAGATAACACTTCGAACTTCCTGAAAACTTTCTATGCATTACTGGATATATGAGATTGCTACTGTAGTGTGTCTTTTGCATTTACTACAGTTGATCCATAAAAAACAAAAGTAAATGGGGAAAAAAAAACAACTTGCTATTTTCTCCTGTGTCGCTCAGCAGACTGGGGATAATTAGAAAGCTTGAGTTACAGTACATGCACCTGTTTTTATACCTCAGGTGTTGTGTCGAGCTGAAGCGTACAGCAAGTCCTGGTCTAACGAGACATGCTCACACGACCTGTTGGAGCAGTTTTTAGGCATCTGATTTTGTCTGTTTCACGAAGCAGCAGCTGTTTTTGCACTTCTGCACGGTGATGTCAGAAAATACAGTTTAAAGAAGTTCCCACGCTGATTTTCAGAAATCAGTTTAGATTAAATGCACAGAGATTTAACGTGTTAAAGAAGGACAAAGAGAGTTATCTTTACTTTAGGTGGCCAGCGATCATTGCATGTATTATTGGGACCCTGAACTATCATGATCTTCTGTGATAAATACATGTCTGAAAAGCAGTGGTGGAATGTAAAGTGCAGACATGAGGCATTTGTACTTTACTATTTCCATTTTTGTTATTTTATACTTCCTCTCAACTGAAATTCAGAGCCACACTACATTTTTACTTGTTACTTTTAAGAATTTACAGATAATTTTAAAAGTCACACATTAAATCAATAATTAATCATTATCAAGACATGAAATGTTCGTGGCTTCTTATATAACAAAAACAGCATGTAGATGAGATATTTGTGTAGTTAACTAAATTCTTCTCCTTCCTGTAAAGTCAAAAAAACCTCAAAATGTACAGATTTTTTAAATCGATGAAAAACTGACAGATTGAGTGTTACTTTTATGTGGTAAGTTTTAACTCTCTCTACTTTTTTTAAGCTAAATAAATGCTTTACAAACCCTCTTGGATTCATTGCAAAATGCACTGTCACAAAGCTGGAAACAAAAGTTTTTAGAGATGCATGGTTCTCACAAGACAGTTAATGCTGCAAATATGATGATGCTAAAAAAATATGAACTGCTGTAGATTAAAGCATAAGACAGTAACATAAACCAGCCAACGAAAAACATCTACTGATATAAAATGCTTACTAACTTTTGAACCACTATATCACTGAATTTACATAATACAGGTAAAAGGAAGTTTCTCAGCCTTTCAGTACCATCAAATGTGTCTTTTTGGACGTTCAAAGGCTCCGTAGTGAAGATGGAAACACCATCATGTCCTGAAATATTGACTCACCACTAAAACATTGTACTTTAACAAATGACAATGGTTATACACACTTGTTTTTATGATCAGTTAATGATACATTTTACCAAGTAAGTCACTTTTTCTTCACTTTTTTCTGCTGTGTTAAAATAACTTTGAATTTACTCCGAGCTCTTATTGAAATCTACCTCATCAATAAAGTAAATACAGAAAAAAAAAAAAAAAAACTGATTTTCACTGAATATACAAAATGCCGACCGTATACAGCAGGGGTGTCAAACTCATTTTAGTTCAGGGACCACATTCAGCTAAATTTGATCTGAAATGGGCCGGACCAGTAAAATAATAACATAATAATATATAAATAATGTCAACTCCAAACTTTTCTCTACGTTTTAGAGTAAAAAAAAAAGTTAATTTACATTATGAACAGGTTTACATCTACAAACTAGTCTTTCAAAAGATGTGAATAACATGAACAAGCTGAAAAAATAAGTGTAATTTTAACAATATTATGCCTCAGTTTATCATTTACACATGTTCATTATAACTTTCAGATCACAGTGGATATACAAACACACAAAACATTTAGTAACAGGCAGAATATTGTTAAAATTATACTTGCTTCTCTTAAGACATTTCAGGTTATTTGCATTTTTTGCAAAATTATACTTTGTTTTAGTGTAAATACATGAAAATATTTACATTTACAAAGCGAAACATTTGGACTTGTCATTATTTATATGTTATTATGATGGTATTTTACTGGTCTGACCCACTTGAGATTGAATTGGTCTGAATGTGGAACCTGAACTAAAAGGATTGTTCATATCTGCAGTGTAATTTTTGCATTTCACAAATTCATCCCAAGGGCCGGACTGGATCCTTTGGCGAGCCGGATTTGGCCCCTGGGCCGCATGTTTGACACCTGTGGTATACAGTAAGTCAGTTAGGAAAAATTTGTTTCTAAGTTGTGACAAATAGGTTTCTAAGGGTTAAACATGTTCTGCAGTAAATACAACCTACACATATATGCAATATGAATCCAAAAACATCCATTAGAGATCATTTAATGCAAAATGACTACTGTTTTTTTCTTTTTCTTAAAGTTTTGCAAGAAGTCATTAGACATGTAGCAGATTATTTTTAACATGCATCTAATGTAAAAAATAAATAAAATAAAAATAAAATAAAGAAACATTTACTTAATTAACCTGAATACTTTTTTCTACTATTTTGTTATCAAAAAACAAAAAGTCCATCATCATACAACCTAAGAAAAACTGACAAGTCTTCTGTGAAGTTAAAACTAACCAAACTTTTAATTCTCATTCCCAACTGGGTGTCTTTCATCCACTTATCAAAATTAAAATCCCATTTGAGACAACCAAAGAGCCAACACACCCTTGATATTAACTGACCTACATCTGGGCTAATTGCTGTTCTGCGCATTACATATGCACACACATGCACACACACGCCAACTGCATGGCAGGGCTGGCGCTAAAGGCTCCAAAGCTCTGCTTGTTGGGAGTTAGGCCAGACCCGTCACATCACCATGGAGATGGCTCTCCATTGTGGGGGAAGAATTAATGCACTTGAGGGGTCCTGGCACGTCTACAGTCCTGTTAAAAGTATGGGGCTCATTCATGCTTCCCTCGAAAGAACAAAATGAAAAACGCGCAAATTGTAATAAAATGCAAAAATAACATTTGGGAATGGAAGCCTCACTCACAACACACACACACACAACACCAACAAACTGAGATGGTAATTACAGTATTATGATACAAACACTATCAGACTGGTCATTACAAGCCTTTGCGAACTTAAACACAAGTATGAATCTTATCAAACATTTTCTCCTTCTCAAAGTGACTCGCGGTTTGCGTCACTTATCGCGTAACCTTGCAACAGGTGCAAAACGCACGCAACTTCCGTAAAACTTACCTGAAACAAAAGTTTTGTCGCTTATTATCAACTACATCCAACAGCACGGTGGGATAGATGAGCTATGTATTGGCAAATACTTCTTGGTGTCCCTGCGGTGCCATTCTGACAATTCCCAGGATCGACATCGGTGCTTGGGAAACCAGGTAGCAGCTGGAGGTTTGGGAGTGGCTGCCAGTTTTCACATTAACTCCTTCCTTGCCTTTCCGAAGCCGCCCAGCCGCCACAACCTGTTCCCAACCTGTTTTTACATCACGGACTATCCCACAAAGACTCGAAAGTTGATAACATACTCTCTCATGTGCAGCTCTGCGCAATTTACGCACCAGAGCGCACGGTCAACCCAAAATGTTCAAGTAAAAAACTATACACACCCTGTTCCAGTGATCCCGCACCCCTCGCAGAAACTTTCGCTGAGCAAAACCGGGTTCTTGAATCAGCTGCTTTTACTGAGGTATTCAAGAAACACCTCTTTGCCCATTGAAATGGCAAGAAGAGACGACGAGCCATTCATATGCTGATGAGCTGGCACACATGGAGCACTGTGAACTCAACCAGTACGATACTCCGAGTCAGGACCCTCTGCAAAGAAAGAGTCCGAGCCAGAAAGGAATCTGGGCCTATTTTTAAGACCTCCAAAGACAATAAATGACTGCAATTCCCAACCCAATGTTAATAAAACCATAGAAAACATAAAAGTACTCTGTACTAGTTGGTAGAACACAATGTGAGTGACTTTGTGTTACTGAAAAATATGTTTAACTCAACTCAGCTTAGTTATATTATGACAGACAGACAGACAGACAGACAGACAGACAGACAGATAGATAGATAGATAGATAGATAGATAGATAGATAGATAGATAACAACAAATTAACTATAATATAATATAATATAATATAATATATATAATATATTATATAATATATATACTAATTGACCCTTTCATGCATGAATTACAAGAACCTTAATCTTTTTTTTTTCTTTTCTTTTTTTTTTTTTGAGTGATTTTATTTCTCTTTAGGCATAAAAAAAAAAACAAAAAAAAAAAACAATGTGATACTTTTTTTTTTATTAAGCTATTTTTCATGGAGTTGCAAAAATGTCCACTCAGCTGGACACCATGCGTTTAAATTTTTGAAGCAAAAAAACATGTATTCACTGTGAAAACTATGAAATAAAAACATTTTAATGCCGCTAATCTGATGTTTTCTCACATTTTAACATACTCTAATAGTAGTCATTACTCACTTCATGGGGATAGTATGCAAAAAAAAAAACTTTTGTTGTTAATGACAGTCTAATAACAATAACAAGGAATTGATTTACACTCAAATATGTTAGATCAAGTTTATCTAGAATAGCAAAGTTACAGTAATTTTATCAATTGTAGTGTACGGGATGATGCATAAGTGTCCACTGTAACGGCTGATATGAAACTAAAATAACAAAATCCATTAATATATAAGAGAACAGCTGTAGAATAGCTGTCCACTGTAGTGACCACTATGCATGAAAGGGTTATTTATATTGGCCTTTTTATAGTAAAACCACTGATAAATTTAAAATTGTTAATAAATAAAAAGTATAGATGAATATGGATCTTTGTTAATGTCATACATCTTCTAAAATTGTGGCCAAACATTTTGAGAATGACACAATATTACATATTTTAAGACAACATCAGTATGATTTTTCACCATTTATGGGATGTATTAACGCTTTAAAACCTGATGTGTCATTGCTGACACACCCTGCGCATATACACTTTGGATGGCTGTAACTCTTTCACAGTTTGTACAACTGGAAAAACTCCTATGGTTTCTGAAAGTTTTACTGGGCCATTGCAGTGATTTCACTCACACCTGGACTGGAAGCTGGAGAAGAAACTGTTTTAGCAGTATTATAACATGCAGTAAATTGTAAATGACTGCTAGATTTTGGAAGATCTGGAAAAGAAATTGCTCTGGAAAAATGGGCAAACGGACTCACTCACAACATATTTTCTAACCTTTTATTTAGTCAAAATAAGAAAAAAGTCCAGGTGGACCATTTTAGGCTTAGGGTTTAAAGGGTTAAAATATTATATACAGGGCTTTAACGCTAATTCTGCCTCTAGTACTTATTCTTCAGTTTGTGGGTGTTTTACTTTACCCACATTTTACTAACATTAAAATGATAAAGTTTTAGGTCATTTTGATTCTAATAGTATATGGGCACTACAACGACCACAGAAATGAAATGGAAACTGTTGGATCTGTCAAAAAAAAAAAAAAAAAACTTGTTTGTTGTTATTATTGCCTCAAGGTCATAAAATGCAAAAAAGGAAATCCATTATTTTGTTTAATGTCCCAATGTTAACTGAACTTGACTGTAGGGAAGATTACAGATTACTTTTTGCAGCCATTTTTAAGATTTCTCACACATTACAACTGTTTTTGAAAGCTGGTAAATTCCAACATAAACCATGTCATGTCACATTTAAAGGATAGGCTGATTTGTCTTGTTTTTTCTGGAGAAACTCTGGATATAAAACCGCCTCCTTGTGTTTGAAGTTAACAAATGGCACTGCTGAATAGGGCAGTGAATAATGGGCCTCCACTCACCAAATAAAAGGACACTTCCTCTGCAAACACATCTGACCTCAGTCCTCAGCGTTAAAGTAAAAGTAAAGTAAAAATAGTAACAAAAGCAGGAATGTAAAAGCTTCATTGCATGTAAAGTAGCAGCAAAATCTATGGTTTGATCTATGGCTAACATGTTATTATATATGACATCATTGTATTATTAATAGTGAAGCATCAGCATTGTCGCAGCTTGTTCCGGTTGTAGCAGCTGCAGGTGGAGTTAATTCGGACTACTTTAGTTACTTCAGTTTCATGCACTAGAACATCTGATAAATGTGAGTCATGTGATGAGTAATAGGAGAAGAAAACAGATGTCTGATAAACAAATCTGTCTTCAGTCACTGATCTTTGATTTATGGTGGGATAGAGGGTTAGAGTGATAGAGTGCAGCGTTAACCAAAATGAATGAAACCATGTGAGAAGTTGATGGATTTGGTGATGTTTGGTGAAGCTGTTAAGAACTAATAAGAATCTGAAATGGGAGTGTGATGATGGAAGCAAAAAAAGATGGAAACAATTGATTTAGTCTTTAACTGTTTTAAATCTTTAAATGTAACTAGATTAGTTGAATAAATGCAATGAAGCAGGGAGTACAATGTTTGTCAACTGTGTGTAAATGAAAGAATTACGTCAGAATTATATTGATACAGTGTGGTGAGAGTAAAATGTTCATTTCTACCTGTTGATAATTGAAAAGTGCATCTACCCTTAACCCATAAAGACCCAGCACTACTTTTATGTCAGTTCTCAAATTACATTTTCTCTATATATACCCTTTTTTAAGTGATTTATCATTATTTATTACCTCCGCCAAGGAGGTTATGTTTTTGCCAGGGTTTGTTTGTTTGTTTGTTTGTTTGTTTGTTTGTCTGTCTGTCCGTTAGTGTGCAACATAACTCAAACAGTTATGGACAGATTTTGATGAAATTTTCAGGGTTTGTTGGAAATTGGATAAGGAAGAAATGATTAAATTTTGGTGGTGATCGGGGGTGGGGGGGCCCACGGGGGTGGGGGGGGTGGGGTGGGGGGCAGACCAGAAAATTTCATCAAAATCTGTCCATAACTTTTGGAGTTATGTTGCACACTAACGGACAGACAAACAAACAAACAGACAGACAGACAAACAAACCCTGGCAAAAACATAACCTCCTTGGCGTGGGGGGGCCCACGGGGGGGGCCACTGATCAGCCTTGGCGGAGGTCTGCGCTCTCCAAGTGCTTCTAGTTTATAATATTTTCCTCTATATTTTGTATTTTATCAGTATAAATCAGGTATTTTCCTATATTTAATTCACTGATCATGAAAATGTTCATTGAAGCTCAGATTAATGTTGAGGGTTATTATATCAGAAACAGAAAAAAAATGAAGAAAAAGGGACTTTTCCAGTCAAATATATCATTAATTGGACATAAACCAAGTGTCTCCATCCACTGTCATTAATCAAACTCCATGGATTTTAGTGGTGAATCAATGTTGTAGAAGATGACGATGTTTCCATGTTCAGTACAGAGCCTCTGAACATCCAAATGGGTCATATCTAATGACCATGAAAAGATGATAAACTGTATTTTACACCAATTATTTACATGTGTTGATAGGATTAGTGGATCTACAGTTATTAAATATTTTAGATAAGTGGATGGTTTTGGTCAGTGATGGATGTTTGGGTCTTTATGGGTTAATTTAATGAAATAATAACATATAGTTAAAGTTAAAAAGCATGAATTTGGAAAAAGATGGGTAAACTGAGTGTTGCACAGTGGTTCAGAGAACTGGCTCTCTGTCTACCTCTGGGAAAAATTATTTTTATACTTAAAGGTAAGCAGCACTTGTTTCATAAAGTGTGGGGACGCTTTATCCAATATCTTGAGAATAATGATTTACAAACCTAATGAATTAACCTGGAGAAAAATAGCTACACCCTCTGCATATCCACGTATCTATTTTACATACATGAATTTTTCTGCTTTTTTTTTTTCTTGTTTTTCTTCCACCTTGTGAATGGACTCTTGTGGACTCATACTCTTGCTGAATGTAAACTTTGAACCACCATGTTTGTAAGTTGCTATTGTGTACTGTTGTAAAAACAAAAAACAAACAAAAAACAAACAAACAAAAAAATCAATAAACATATTGGTTAAAAAAATAAAATTAAATTTAAAAAAATCCAGCATGAATTAAGAGCAAAAAATCTACATTATGGGCTCATCAACTTGAATTTCCATCATGAAACATAAACAGATACTTATTCAGCATATTACTAACTGCAGGAAAAAAGGCAATAACCAAACAATGGATGACACAAGAAGAACTGGCAATAAATAATTGGATAGACATAACCATGGGAATTTATCGGATGGAAAGAATAACCTTCACTGCAAATTTGAAGATGGATTTTTTGTGCAACACTGGGAGAGATGGGTGAGATATGTGAAGCCTTTGAGATTTGATTTTGCTGAGATGAATGCATGAATATGAACCCAAAATCCCCTGAAGGAAATATGTTTTTGTATTTTTATTTACCTTTATTCATACATTGATTCTTTACTTTGAGATCCTGTATGTCAGGACCGTGATGAGCTGCTAAAGATCGTTTTGTTTCGGGTTTTTTTTTGTTTTTTTTACACCCACTCTCTGGATGTGTATAGTTTGTGTATTTGTTTGTTTTATCAATGTATGAAAAAAAAAATCTGAATTCTTTCAATAAAAAGAGAATTAAAAAAAAAAAAAAAAGAATTTCCATCATGAAATTATAACACCAGTAAATCCGAACTCTACCGAAGACACACATCCAAAAGTTTACCAGATCTAAAGGTACAAATATCAAAAATAGGATGTAGATCATATTGTGTTCTTTGGCAGCTGGAAGTGAAATCTTCTAAGCATTGCATGATAATGTCACTGTGTGCATGAGTGTTAAGGTCATTGCTTACTATACCTGATTAAAGTGCGCCCCCTTGTGTGTGAAATATCATATTGAAACACTGAAAACATCTCACCAGCAAAGTCAGAGGTGGTAGAGGTGTGGAGAAAGCTGCATCTTCGTTGGGATTTCCACTCTGTTGCTGAAGTACTGATGTGTCATTTGAGTCAAGTGGCGGCTCAGGAAACACAGTGTTGCCTTCAGGGACCTTTAGCTCAGGTATCATGTCATATACTGGTGGATTCAAGGGCAAAGGGAAATCAGAACTCTCATCATCCATTGTCTGTATATGACACTGATATGTCTTTATTTGCTCCACTTGATCTTCATTATATTGTGAGCTTTTTGGTCGTCCGTCTCTGACCCTTGACACCGCAGGTTTAGCGTAAAGTTCAGAGGCATCAGGTTTTGGAGATCCTGATGGAAGTGATGGATTTTTGGTTTTTAAATTACTGTCAGTATGTGCAAAACTAATGCTCTCTCTAATGGTCTGTGTGTCCACATCTTGCAGGTTCACACATAAACCAAAAGTGGAGAACCGGTAAGTCTCTGGTGGAGTGTTTTTGGTCCCAGTTGGTTCTACCTTTGGTTTAATGTCTGCCCTCTGTACCGGGTTAGTGCTACCCCCAGGGTCTGGGGAGCTGTCAGTCAGTGATGGGAGCTCCCTCACATACTGCGCTGGGATGAAGAAAGGTCTAGAGTGCAGGTCTTTGCGGACGTGCCACCAGTGGTCATTAGTCTTGGCGAGAAGGATGTAACTTTCATCAGGTTTGATTGACACACGGCGCCCATCCTTCGCTGTGTACTCGAACTCATACTCCACTGACACAAGCTCCATGCCCTTCTGTATTACACTGCCATCATGGGTACTGTGTTAACAGTGTGAAGCTAGAAAAAAGAAATGTAAGATTAGTGCGGCTTCAGAAAAAAGGAAACATTTCCACTGCAAAAATCCAAATCTTACCAAGTGTATTTTTCTCATTGCTAGTCAGAATATCTCATCACACTTAAAATAAGACATAATCACTGAAAGAGTAACTTTTCAGTGAGATATAATAACTTATTTTTAGACAATAGATCGGGAAAATTTTATTTCAAGAAATCTTATCGAGGTCATTTTCACTTGTTCCATTGGCAGACTTTTTTTTTTGCTAGATTCAAGATTTTTTTTTTTTTTTTTCTTAATTCAAGCAAAAAAATGAAAGAAAAAAAAGTGAAAATTATCTCACTAACAGGTGGAACATTGATAAAATTGCATTTTTTTTTGCTGAATGTCAGGTTTTTCATATTTGTTCAGTTCATTTGCATTTTTTGGTGAGAGGATAGTTTGTAAATGGAAACATTCTATTTTTTATTTATAAGGACTATGTACAGTTATTTTGTTTTGTTGCATATTCAAACGAAACGAAACGAAACGAAACGAAATGAAATGAAATGAAATGAAACTAAACTAAACTAAACTAAACTAAACTGAGCTGAACTAAATAAACTAAACTACTTTTTCAATTTTTTACAATTAACCCATAAAGACCCAAACCTCCACTGCCGACCAGAAGTATCTACTGAAGTAAACTTTGATACCTATTGATCCATTAATCCTATAAATACATGTAAATAATTGTTGTAAAATACAGTTTGTCATCTTTTCATGGTCATCAGATATGACCCATTTGGACATTCAGAGGCTCAGTAGTTACCATGGAAACACTTTCATCTTCTACAACACTGATTCACCAATAAAACCCACGGAGTTGGATCAATGACAGTGGATGGAAATGTTTGGTTTATGTTCAGTTATTGATATATTTGCTGGGAAAGTCACTTTTTCTTCAGTTTTCTCTGTTTTTGATAATAACCCTCAACTTTAATTTGAGCTTTTTAATAATATCTACATGGTCAGTAAATTAAACATGGAAAAATATCTGATTTTCACTGAAAAAATGCCAAATTCAGAGGATAATTTTATAATGAATAGTGATAAATTACTGAAGACAGGTTAAATAGAGAGAAAAAGTCATTTGGGAACTGCCCAAAAAGTAGCTCAGGGTATTTATGAGTTGAAATAAAGAGAAAATTTTTGGAGTTTTCATTGTTTATCTGTTTAAAGCTATGTGGCCCCAGAATACCCTTGCCTGTTCATATCTTTGTCCTTTTGTTTGACGCCCCTGGTCTAGTCTGTCACAATTCACAGACACATACTTCCATCTATAGAACACTATCTCTGCCTTTGTCTCTTGTGGCATCTTAGTGTTTGAAAATACCACAAGAACACTGATTTACAGAACAGGTTAATGCAGATTTTTCAGATTCATTCTCAAGTTAAAGTAAACGAGCAAATGAAAGCCTCTTTTTCTATATCATGCACAAGAATAGACAGGAAGTTGCATCCATTTGCTGCAAAACTACTTAAAGAGAAATTCACAGACCACTAAGGCAGCAGACTGACTGCTTCGCCACAAAACAGGAAGTCTGCAGCAACATCGACTGAACGTCAGGGCAGCGTCACAACGCAATCTCAGTTTACCATATCAGGCTGTAGTTTAACCATTCATGCACATACACATACATACAAAACATGCTACTTTAGATGGAGAATACAAACTATACAGACTATTTGCTGTGCCTGCAAATCAAGGTGAAAACACCCCCTTTTTTTTGGTCATTTTTAGTTTTGTATTATTTCGACTCTAAAAATCACCAATCTCATCTTGTATGTGCAGCTTAAGCATTGTTTAGAGACCAAAAAAAACAAACAAATAATGGGCTTCTAAAAGTACAGTTAATTAAGTCTAATCTATATCTCTAAGTGCACTTAATTTATCAACAGTAATTCAAAATCACAAGTCAGTGCAATTTAAAATTATGTAATGTAAACACATTATTGTCATGCTTCAATTTCAATATCCTAAGGCTTTAATGAGGAGTAATCAATTCTCTACTTGCCTGATTTTGTCTCCCAGAATGCCTTGTCATCTCTCGTTACAGCTAGAACAGTGTCTATATAAGAGCCGGAGCTGTGAACTGCTCATATGGATGTACTGTGATGTATCAGCTCACTTGACTGACTCTTATTTCCTGTTTCGTGTGTGGCTGCACTGACAGTCGCGAAGCCGCAAGAAATGGGAAGTCTAAGTATAACATGTTTCCCAAAGTGCTCTTAATAATTGTGATTTCTTTTTATGGCACATCGATGATGTTTGGCTGACTGGAAATGTTGGAAGATGTACAGTATATATTTATTTTGATGTTAAACAGCTATATTAATAAAGTAGAGAAATGGGAAAGTCCTCTACTAAAATACTAAGAAAATACTAAGCATAAAATATTAGAGGATACAGTTTATGCTATTTAATCTGGCAAATACAGTATTTTTACACACAAAAAAAATGCATTGGAGAATCAAAGTTACTGTTATGGATTATTACATACTGTATTGAGCCGAAGTAGCTCATATTAGAAAATATTACTTACTGCAAAGGCTGCTGGATCCTGTATTCAGCCTCAAACTGTTTACATGCACACGTCTACTGTTTAATTCTATCATGTAAAAATACTTTTAAAGTGCAGTACATGTAACACTAGAATTTAAGGGGTATTATTTTTGGTTCGGTTTGTTTGTTTGTTTGGTTGTTTGATTGTTAAAACTCTAGCGGCAAAACTATTGGTTAAATTCATACCAAATTGGGTTTATAGATTGCCAGTGACTCAAAAAAGATCTCATTACATTTTGGGAAAATTGGGTCAAAGTTCAATTTTTTTTATGAGTTTAAAAAAAAAATTCCCCCATTTTCTTAGAATGGGCAAAATTTCAAATGTCTGTAGCAGCAAAACTATTGGTTGAATTCATACCAAACTTTATAGATTGCCAGTGACCCAGAATAGATGTGATTACATTCTGGGAAAAGTAGGTCAAAGTTCACATTTTTTATGAATTTTTAAAATCATTTTTCTTCTCCCATTTACTTGTAATGTGCGAAATTTCACGTCTATAAAAACATCAATTTTTTTTCAATTTACTTCAAACTTGGCACATATATAGAGCCAATTGATATGCTGACATTGGCACATGCATTAATATGATGACATCAGTTGGATCGATGCCAAAATAAGCTACAATATGTGCAAGGGGCGGGGTCTGTTGTGTCTGGTACCACTTGTTAATGAAGGTATTTATTCAACAGTCTAATTTCTGGAAAAGTCACAAATATTACGGTCATGGCCAAAAGTTTTGGCAGTGACAAATGAACTATTTGTATAAATATGATTTGTTTGTCTTTGAAAGTGAAAGAAAACAATTTATATTTGTCAGTTGGATCGATGCCAAAAAAAGCTACAATACATGCAAGGGGTGGAGTTGGTTGTGCCTGGCACCACTTGTTTCCAGCTATTTTGCATTTTATTCCAAGACAAGTTTCCCTTCCAGGACAATATAGTTAATAAGATTTGTCAATGTCATCATTAGCTAATTAATAATAATAATAATCTTGTAAATTTATAAGATGCTTAAATGTTCTTCAGTGTAAATATAGGGGAAAAATCTGAAGGAATGGTATCTGCAAAGATTGATTTTCAAAAAAGAAAAGAAAACAAAAAACAAAAAAACAATTTTATGACCATGAATTATGAATGCACATCCACTGGAACAGGCGTGTCAAACTCTGCAACTAGTACAATGTACACATTTTTGTCTCTGTTTTAGTGCAAAAAAAGTATAAAAGCGCAATTTTAACAATGTGTCACCTTCTCATTTTTGTGTGCATTACAACTTACAGATCGCAGTGGATCTACAAGGGCACAAAACATTTAGCAAGAGTCATAATATTGTTAAAATAGCAGTGATTTTTCTTAAGAAATTTCAGGTTGTTTGTGGTTGTTTAGATTAGTCACATTTTTTTGTGAACGTGTGAAAAAATAAAGGCTTGTAAATCTATACGTTAGTTTTTCTTGCACTAAAACAAAACACTGTCGATATCGATTGAACGCCTCCACCACATTACCACATGCTGATCGTTGGCCGTCAGACTTGCCGATTTTGCAGCGTGATGTCCACCACATGTAATAGATGTGATCACTATTCAAGTCATAGCTTTTCTTTGACAGTATGGGAAGCCCCGCTTTCGCAGGGGATCAAAAAATTAGGTCATACTCATAATGTTCCTCTCCACGGAAATCTTTAGTAAAAGGCGAAAGATTTATACGATCTGAAGAGAAACATGAGTGTACTGACTTGTAGTCGGTGGTGAGGGAAAGCCATTCACCAATACATTGACTCCACTCATGGTTTTATTCCACTCGTATATAAACCAAGATCAGCTACTTCCAACCATAAATTAATATTTGTATGTACAGTGTAACAATGGTCGACTCGTGTGCATTTAAGCATTATAAGTTTGTTATATAGATTCAGAGTTTATTTAGAATTTGCTTGCGATGCATGATGGGTAGTGTGACGTCATTCATGGTGCGCTCGAGTAGTAAAAATGGCAAAAGTTTGCTTCAAAATTACATTTAGAAAAATAAATACAACTGGAACTGGGACTTGCCATTTAGTATCATTATTGATGAAAAAACTTCATAGAAGAAATCTATTTTATGATCAAGGAATTGAAATATTGCACGCATGCGCTGCAAGAGCGTACAGTGTATCAAACTTCCGTGCTTGGACAAGCAGCTTCCTTTGGGTGGTTATAAGTCTCTTGAAAAGATTTTTGTCTTTTTATATTACAATAGACATACCAAATACCCGCGTATATCCGTTTATAAGATACTGACAATAAGAAAAAACTGGTCATTGCAAGGTTCGCCTTTAAATATGAAAGAGATATCGAAAATAGGCTTAGCGGTAGGATAGTGCTGCCATCTTACTAGGTGCTGGTCGCTCACGGCAGCCAGTCATACAACTGTTTTTTTAATCGTCCACACAAATCATCAAATGTTAATTTGGTGTTTATTTACATTCCAAAATATATAAATATAAACTTATATATACTTATATATATTATATAAACTCATATGTATCCGTTCTTCAGTCTTTGTTTAAATTCTACCAAAACTGTTGATAATCCAGCAAGTTTGCGTTGCCGGTGACAGTACAAAACGTCCCCTACTAAGATGGCGGTGACTTCGGCAACACTCGCGCTATTTCCTTTATCTCTTCATTGAATCTGACGAGGAAATGTCTGTTAACGCGAGACTAAGTTCATAGTAGAAATAAAACCCCAATGATTCGTTGAACAATTGAACATCTGAAGGGTAGACTTATAAATAAGACCTTACCCAACAGTGGTAAGCGTCAGGAAATTACAGTGCATAATAAATAAACTAAAAATGACCTGATGTAAATTTAAAAAAACTTTATCTTCAACTTCACTCCAACTGTCTATGCAATGGCTGTTTTCATCTTATACATACTTTGTTGTTTGCCGGTTGTAGTGAACCACCCGAGTTTCAGAATAAGACATTCTGACCAAACTTACTTTCACTTCCCTGATTGTTTACTTCAAAAAAAAAACAAACATAGTTCAGTTTAATGTTCCAGAACAGTTATTCTAAAATTACTGTGCTTTGGCAATCTGATGTAGTTTAAATGACGATTGCTATGAAAGCTTTGAACATTGATGAGGTTTATTTGTGATAAAACAATCTTTGTAAAATATGCAAAAATACAAAATGAGAAATTATATACTCATCTGCATTACATCATATTTAAACACTGCAGTACATGTGTCAGAACCAGAATGTTAGAAGTATAACAGACAAATGGCAGTTTTGTGCAAAAACACAATCAATACTGGACGTATCAGAAAATACACTTCTCAACATTAAACATTTTGTGTAAATGTAAATAAATAGTAAAACAGTAAATCTGCCATGAAGTACAAGTCTCATGCAGTTTCACTCTGAACACATATGTGCCATTTTAATTTCATACTGTTAAACATTAGAAAATAGGTCGCAGGCTTTCAAGAAAACCTCTTATAACCTTTAAACTTTAAAAACCAAGCTGATGTTACATAGAAGCATTCAATCTGTGACCTACACCTGAATCACACTTTACACAGTTTAAAAGAGGGCATCTCTTCTAGGGCCCGCACCATAAAAGATTTTGTGTTGGTCCTCCTACATCCAAAGTGATTGAGTGTACTTTATCTTTTGGTCATCTGTTCAAATATAAATATAAGTCAATATTATAAATATAAAATGTAAGGCATGTTTCTTTCTTTTTTTTTTTTTTTTAAATTGTCTCATTTGTTTCCCTAATGGGATTTTGTCAGCCTGCTGTCCATTTCTGGCTGTGTACAAAGCTTCCTTTGTGTGAGACTTCAGATCCTCGCCCGGATGCAGACATTGAGGCAATTTTCTGATTCAATCCGACACTAATTACTGACAAAAAGTGTCTCTGTGCAACTTCCCTGCACTGGTTATTTCAAATGGCCTTGACATCAATAAGGTGGCCGTGTTGGGCTCCTTGCCGCAGGGTCTTGATTCCTTGCAGCTTGCGTCCATGAAGTGTGAAGCGAGACCAGGCAGTGAGCTGCAGCAGGGCACAGGTGATAGGCACAAAGACCAGCATGTAGAAGCAACCCAGACGGAGGGGTGGAGTCCCTACGCCGGAGGCAACGTCAGGCACCGAAACCAACGAGTCCTTATCAGGCTTCCTCTCAAAAATATCATAACCTGGCCAAGAGAAATTCAATGTACAATTAGCATGTGATGATGGGCTTAACTTCAGCTACTAAATAAAAAGGAACAGCATTAAATTATATTGGGAATAAAAAGATTGATATGCAAAATACCATCATCCTTCATAAAAATTACATTTACATTTGTGTCTTTTAGCCTTTTTATGAGCTACCGAAGATAAAATATTTCATCTACTAACTGGCTCTACAGCTTCTAATATATTGTTATGGCTTGTCAGTTTGATAAGGAAACATGGCATCAAAAATAGACGGAGAGCATGTACTGAGTGTTTATCTCACTTATCATTTGAACAACCTGTCAGGCTAGTCACGGATGTTCAGGATCTTTACAATTGTTCCAAATCTAAAAGCTTTCAATAGCACAAAATCTTATCAACATTGTACTCTTGTTCAGTTAATTCAGTCAGTGACGCACATACTGTTATCAAAGATAAGGCTGGAATTCTTGATGTTTACTGTGCAAACAGATCTGTAGTTCTTGAATTTAAAATTTATTGCCTTGCAAACACAGTATTTTGAGTAGCATCTGAAAGGTAAATAATTTATTTGCCCTTTATGGAAACAGTCTGTACCTGTGTAAACACACAGCAGCCAGGTGCCAATTAGAGGAGCAAACGTCTGGCCAGGTTTCGTCAACAAGGCAACCATCCCGAAGAGCAGTGCAGAGGTGGCTTGGTGCCGTCGATTCAGCACAAAGTCTTCGTCCACCAGATCCGAGATGACCAGCTTCAACAGTTTGCATGTCCCCTCTGTAAACACTCGGTTACTAGGAGTAAGAGAGGTCTGGTTATAGTATCCGGCCACAACATAACACACTGATGGAGGCAAGATGAAACTGAAAATGCCACAGTGTTAAAGTTGTATTCAACTGTGCAGAAAAATTAGTTGAGAAAACATCAACTTAAAAGATGTTTAGAGAACAAAAAACAAAAGTACAGGCAGTTTAATGTCCCATCTGGATTTTTTTTCATTTAGTTTTTGTAGTAGTAGAAGGTAGGGACGCCACTAATGGAACACAAAGTACTTAAATGTACAAGTGTCAACAAACCCACATCTTATTGTGTGAAACAATAACAATATGACGTTACTTGTGGTTGTGATACTTTTTACAATCAGCTGTACATAAAATACATTTGACAACTGCACCAAAGCCATTCACTACTATGTCTCATAAGACAGTCTATGCACATTTGGACAATGAGAGCTTTAGAAAGCATTAAAATAGTTATTTTAAGAGTATGTTGATTATTTGATACATGTAGTGAAATGCAGCATTTCTTAAGTGAAAGGCTTCATGAAACCAAAGCTTGAGAAGATACAGTAAGATACACTCAATGTAAAAACTGTGGTCATATGTAGTTTAAAAAAAAAAAAAAATCAAACTGATGTTGGATGTTCTAGCAAAGCCATGTTTACATAATACGTGGATACTACATGCACCAATTTCAAGTTAAACTTAGAAATGACCTTTAAGAGAGTTCCCACACATTTTTCATTTACCATCTCCACACTTTTCCAGACTTCTTGGCAGATTTTTAAAATCATATCTTCCCTATACAGTTAGGAGATAAATAGTTTAAAAAAAAAAACAACAACATTTGCATATTACAATATTACTTTAAATGCTACCATACTGTCCAGTAATTGCCAGAACATTCATTGTAGCAGGTACTCTAGCTCAAATGCAAAAAAACAGCACTGAATGATCAATTTAGTTTATCTATTTATTTTTAGAAATTCTGAATTACATATTTTGGAAAACAAAACAGGGACAATAATCTGAAAATTCAAACATGTTCCATACTCTGCTTTTTCCCGCATTGACCTAGATCCAGAAATGCTGTTTTGCCAAACTGTGTGGAAACCCTATCCTTGTGATTTGTGTGCACAGAGTAAATATTTTTGCACTTGTAATGAATTGTTGTGCATTCATCTTTGAAATGGATGACCTTGGGAAAAAAAAATACGGAAAACAAACAAATCCTCAAGCGCAGGTAACCCGATGCGTGTGCTGATGTGTGTGCGTGCCATACCTAGCAATGAAGATGCACAGCAGATAAATGTGGTCAGCCCCTGCCAGCAGCATAGCCACACTAAGTCCCAGTTTGAGCATAAATAGCCAGCGGATAACCTGGTAAACCCCATAGCGCTGGCACAGTGTCAGGAAATACAAGTTGTTCAGGTGGGGGGCAATGTAAGAGATGCCTGCGGGGGAGCAGAAGCAGAGGGGCATTAAAATAAAAAGCAAAACATATTTTAAATGAAAAAGAATGGGAGTGCGACGTCCAAGAGTGACGGCAAAATAAAACTGAATAAAATACATATTTTATTCTGAGCAAACATATTTTTCTTTAAAAATATGTAACATGCTTTGTATATAAAAAAAGCTTATGCTGGTCAGTGTTTAGTAGTCTGAGTGGTCCAAGTCAGTGTCAATAATTAACAGCATCACATGCATTACTCAACATACAAACCATAAAAACAATAGGGTTTTGCCTGCCACCTCTACCTTGAGACTTGATGAGCATGAGCATGTTGATTTCAGTTTGGTAAAATGATCTTACCAAGCAAGATAGAACCTGTAGAGGCAGATATGTTATCAGACAAGAGATGTTCCAGGAAAAGAGGGAAGAAGTTGCTGTTGAAATGGCAGTGAAACACCTGTAGGGAGAGCACAGATGGTTATAAATATACAGGAAGAATAGTAGTTATATTATGTGAAAGTAAATACAAATATTTCCTGGAAAGATCCTCAAACAATATCTCACTGTTGTGGGATGCTTTGTAGAGCCACAAACTACTGATATATAATTGAAAAGCAAATAAAGTAATGATTTACTAAAACAGCACAGGGAGTATGGTACTAAAGTAATACAAAAAAAGTAACAGTGGTGCATTACATTCTCTATTTCCCACTTGTTGTTGTTATTATGGTTATATTATCTCTCCCAGCTAATGGTGTAACAGTATGTATATTCCTCCCAAACTATCAGTGTAGTAACATTACAGCTGTGTGCCTGTAGTTGTATCAGAAAACCGACAGATTTCACTGATGAACTCACTTGTAATCTAACGCTAAAAGTACAGGTTTCACCAGAAAACCTTATAAGAACATGGCATCCTAACCTTAGTTCTAGCTGAAATGTAACTGAGTATACAACAATGAGAGGAAAAGACACACAGGAATCCATCTGCTTCTTCCAAATCAGTTGATCTATTTTTCTTAAGTCTGTCCTACATTAAAAATATGACCAATTGGAGAGTGTAAACACTGGCATCTAAATATATATAAAATATAAACAAACCCAGCTTTATGCAGTTGAGTTTTTGGACTGTATTGCTTTAATGCTGTCGTATTGCTGAATTCATACCCAACTGTAATGTCTAAACTGTGACATGTTTACTACTGACACTAACAGTGCATGTATTATGATGAATGTATTACCTGAATAAGGTTCATTGACACAAACCACATGAAGTTCCTGTGTCTGGAGAGCTGCCTCAGGTATTGTCCAATAGTGACAGGTTTTTCTGGCTGGGTAAGTGGAGCATGGCCAACATTCAGCCTGTGACAAAACAAAAGAAAAAATGAGGGTGCCATGAGACGTCAACAAAAACAGCAGTCCAGCCTATAAAGAATCATTAAAACTATTTAAGTAATTACTCTTTGAGGGTCAGCGCCTCATCTTGTTTCGGTCGGACTTCATTTTGAAACCGACGGCGGAGCATCCGGGACACTGAGACAAAGCCCAGGACTGAAAAAGCTGCCAAGGCCACA
Source organism: Sphaeramia orbicularis (assembly GCF_902148855.1). NCBI lineage: Eukaryota > Metazoa > Chordata > Actinopteri > Kurtiformes > Apogonidae > Sphaeramia > Sphaeramia orbicularis. The sequence goes on from NC_043975.1 coordinate 24,613,396, forward strand.
CAGAACAAACGGAATGAGTAGAAGTCTTCCTTGTCCCAGACGGAGTAGGACAGAAACACAGAGATGGAACCCAGAGCGCTGAACACTGAGCAATAGAAGTTGAGGCGTGTGCGGTCAGCAGCGGACACAGCAAGGTCAGCTAGCAGGGCGCTGTGGTGGAGATCCACCATGGTGAGGAAGCCATCATACAGGCACAGGCACACCAGGAACTGTAGACCAGGCCTGGCCCAGGATACCCAGAAGGCCAAGAAAGACAGAGCAAAGAGAGGGCCATTCCTGGAGAGGGCTTTGAGCCGCTTCAGCACCACCTCTGGAGATGTGATCTGGGACCCTGATCTGTGTGGGGAAAAAACATGCAAACAGGCTTGAATTCAGATAGAGAAGAGGCAGACAACAACTTAATAAAGAGACAAGCCATCACTCCCTTTTCACCTTTCATTGTCTCCTCATCAGTTTTGTCAGTTAATGAAAATAAGAAAAACGTCTACAAGCTACTGTGGTTTGGGATGCACAGCCAATGCGGCAAACAACCCAGAACAAGATTAGCCGAGCTGAAAAATAAGGCTTTAGGGAGATAAAAGTGGGTAATACTAGATGTCAGCAGGAAGAATGGTAAACTGGAGCATCCCAGTGGTCACTGCTATGTGACATACCCATATGTCAAGTTAGGTCAAAGCATTTTGACAGTAGACAGATAATTAAATAAAGCAGGATGTTGTGCAGTAGCATCATTATGTCATCATGTAGCATCAGTAGCATCATGTAATTACTGTCGCTGCCAACACTTGTATAACACTAGCTTTCTAACAGCTTACTTATCCCCTCAGTATTTTAGTTCAGTCAAGTGCACCCTGACTTCTTTCTTTCCCTGGATTTTTTTTTAGCCATAGATAAATTGCAATAAGAATTAAAAACAAACAACCATGTAATTAAAATTTTCCCTGTTCTAGACAAAAATGATTAATCCAAGATTCATTTCAATAAATATAAACTTTATCCCAAACTTCAGTTTTTATGTGTGTAAGAAAGAGGCAGAGATGGAAGATGCACCAGCTTTATTTTTATTTTGACAACAGTGAGTTTGTCAATATACCTCTTCCTCTCTGGTAGACACAGGGGGCTAAATTTCTCAGAATGTGATGCATTGCGCACTCGCACAGAACATCACTGCTCCATAATAAAACAGAAACACTGTTTGCTAAACTTACAATTCTTGTTTGAACAATGAAACACCAACACAGATGTCAGACTTGTGTTCTGTTTATTTTGGCTTTGATGATGTGTGCTATGAGCCTGAAGGGATGTCTTAACTGCTGTGACAGAAAATACAGGATGGAGTTACTTACTGAGGAGAGCTGAGGAAGGAATGGTCACTCAGCCAGCCAAACAGGGGATCATTCACACTGTTCCATATCAGGAATATGGTCTGTGGACAAACAGGATAGACCAGGACACAGTTAGACTATGTATAAACAATAAAGCCCATGCAAGACTTGCAATAATCTGGAAGATGAATAATCTGCACATATATATATATATATATATATATATATATACATAGTGTTTTAATACTGAAAGTGCAAATAGAAACTTCTTTTAATAGCACTCAGAATGAGATTTAAGACCTGATATACAAAAATAAAACTGCATGTAGTCTGCATCTGCTGCTGCTTGCCCTGTTGCTGGTGTGGTGGAGAGGAGGGTAAAAAAAGAACTGTGAAATACCTGGCATCTGTTGGTGGGCTGGCTTGGCAAATTGTGTGTTTCTCACTCTGCATGTGGCATTCCAATGCCTTGATTTCCATTACACTGAATTTGAAACACTTCCTGCACATAATACACTGTGCCTTGCATGCATTGCCTGAGACCAGTTTAAGACATACAGCAAAAAACTTGACTAGATACTTGGTTTTATCACTAGCCAGACAGATTATCTGCTTGGATCTTCTTAGCTGCAAACAATATAAAAGTGTGTTGCTGATTCTGCTATACTGATCTGAGTACCATTATTGTGATGAACTTTGAATAATTAATCAATAGAGATTACAAATTATTTTCTGATAAAAAACCCAACTTCACACCCCTCCGGATCATTTTAAGACTTCTGAAAGATGACTTTTAAGTACCAATTATAAAGTTGTTAAATTGATGAATTTAGTTTCCTGTATTTTAAGAACGTACACCAATATGTTACTGTGGCATTAAATATCAGGCCAGAACCACATGTAAAATTTAAGTGTTGGGAAAAAAAAAAAAAAAAACAATCCCAGGTGTCCTCTAACTCACCTCTCCCACCCAGAAAGAGATTTTATCAATCTTGTAGACTGATACGAACGTCTCCACGTAGTAAAGCAGGAACACATTGTGCAAGATGGAAATGAATAAGGCCAAAGAACCATAGAGCACAGCAGTAGAGAAGATGCTTTGCCAGAAGCCCCAGACACTCCTGCCCATTCTTCTGACTCAGTCACTTGGCCCTGTCTTCTTCTTGTGCCAAGCTGCAATCATCTCATGGCCTGGCCATCCCAGGGTCACCACCTCATTATAACCTGCAAAAATCAGTTACAAGAGATTTATTTTCAATTTGAAATAAAATAAACATATTTAATATTTTTTCTGAGATGCAAATGGTCTATTCTTATAAAGAGGGACCCAAGAGATTTGACTATTTTTGGCTGGAAGTTGCTTAAATATCTCACCATGAACAACCAAAAACCATTTGAACATTCCAGTCTCTGTCTCTACGCAAAGTTAAAGGAGCTGTTTTCATAGCAATGGTACAGCAAGTACTCATTAGAGGTAGAGGCTGGGCAACTGTTCGTTTCTCCTCTGGCCCACGCCCAGCTCAGTGGTGTGTGTTTGTGTGTGTGTGTGTGTGTGTGTGTGTGTAATTGTGATTTTCCTCAGTCACTTTTAAAACCAGCCTTGTGATACTCTACCTTACTGTTCTCATAAAAGCATAGTATTCCTTGCATGGAGTACTTACAAAAGAAAGGTCATTTGATCTCCATCAGGATTGATATGTTCACTTGATTTCATTGTCCCTAGGTATCCTATTTTGGATGATATTAACAATAACTGTAAGTATTATAGTCACCAAACAAAGCTTTTGTAGCAGGCACAGTTCTTCTAATGAGAAACAACCATCAATCATTTTGCCTCCATGTCACACACTCCACCATTTTTGAAAATACAGTTGTTCATCATTTTTTGCCTCATTGTTTCATTTTCCTTTCGCAATCCATACATATAACACCCTTTGGAAAAGAATTAATTTAAAAATACCACCACTTCTTAGTTCATACCTGACTCTCCCAAGCTCAGACTTGTCTGACCCACAAACATCCTTTCACCTCTTGGGGGATGGTAAAGTCATAAAACAGCACACAGTAATAATGTCTCCATGCAATGTGATTTCTGTCAGCATCAACCACAATGTAGTGTCTAAAAAAACTTCATATCAGGACGTCACTTAGATAACACAAGAGGCCAAAGCGACCACTGTGGCGTGTAACAAACAGCTTTCCAAATATGTTCCTATCAGATCCAAGCAGTGAAGCAGGACCAGTCTGAGCTGGCTATAATATATATCGCATCTCTCACACATGCAGCATCTTCCTAAATCACAGGTAACTGTGAGCACAAGCAGCAGAGCAGGGCAAAGAACTACAAACACCCCATTCATGTCTACTCAGCCACAGCAAGGACTGAGCTGTTTCCACCTGTAGTGGGATTTCTTGGCAGACTCTGCGATGCACCTGTTGTGTTCACTCAAACGGCCAATACACAAAGTGAACAATCATAAAAGTGAAGTAGGACTGAACAGGTGATAGCTGACCTTAGAACAGGTTAGTATCTCCAAACACAACGGTACATCATGATTTCATTTTAATAGTCCCTTTAACACTTGTTGCACGAATTCAAGACTATAATATGATTAAGCTAAATGTAGCATCTTACCAAAAATGTAAGAGAACTATTTCTATTTATTGAGGAATACATGCACAGAACGAGCCATGCTGTGAGTGACTGTATATCAAATACATCAATTATCGTTAGTTCCAAAGACCTCGGATTGATGTCGAAAAGTTCATGATATTAAAATACAAAAAACATAATTTATGCACATAGAGATGAGAGGCCATATTTTTGAGACGCCGTTTAACTACCTTACAAAAGAAACACTGACAACCAAATTAACCAACGGCTTTAAAAACAGGTAACCGAGTGGTAGCAGAAGCTGGTTAGTGCTGTGCTCAGCTCCCCTGGTTCGTGATCGGCTTCAACTAACCCCCCATATGCTAATATATCTGACCACAACAGCCGATACAGTGATCAATAATCTGTTATCAGACTGTGGAACATAGCAGGTTGGCTACTTCATCGCTAATAGTTAGCATTAGCACCCTAGTTTAAAACGTTAGCATTAGCCAATTGGTTATCGGAAACTAGATAGCTTCCTGTTATCAGGGTGAATCCATATCTACAAATCGATATCATCTTATGTTAAATGACAGATAAAATAAACTTAGTTGATGTTACTTACGTTTTCCAGACTAGGTGAATCGTGTTTCGCCTGCCGGGAAGCTAACTTGTTGGTTTCTTGCTAGTCAGCAACTGTGTTGACTGGAAAGCGACCAGTCCGACATCAGACACGTCATGACAACTACCGTACAGCTCCAGACTGTGGCTCATTTAAAAGGATTTTCCAAGTAGTAGATAAACAAATAACAGTTAACAGCGCCACCCAGTGCCTGTATGACAGCAGTAAAGTTGTCAGTTTAAGAGCACAGACCATATATTCCTGGGTTTTCAAGGGGTTTATGGGTGATGTATGTGTTACAGGATATTTAGGCGTTTAGCTCGTGGTAGGTTTGAGTGTGCTCTCACAAATAAACGCTATGATTTTACATTTTCTATATTTCATATTAATTTTGACTATAAGCATTACCAGACTATGTATAAAAATATGGAAACATTAGACCTGATTATACATACAGACATTAACATAAAACTTTGAAGACTGTACTCATTGGCTTAGGGAAAAGTCCTCTTAATGTCGCTGAGGTGATTTTCATATTGATGTTACGTTAATTGAGTTTACGTAACTTTAATATTTTTTCTTATATGATACATACTCCGAAACGAGTTATGTTTAGAATTCCAAAAAATAACCAGGGTACAAAAACCTGGACAAACTGACCTATATCCAGACACGCGTTTGTAAATTCTGCACTAATATTTGTGTACTTGAAGTAGTCTTTTAGTCATTTCTCCAGCAGGGGGCAGTAATGAAACACATATTACATAGAGTTCAGTATAATTCACTGATAAGGACATTCGCGTTAACAACTCTTCTTTGGATAAAAAAAAAGAAAAAAAAAAAAAAAACATTTCTATTGAAAAACCATTTCATGTGACACATATTTGCATGGCTTTTTTCTGTACTTTGCATCAGAATAATTTGACGGAATTTTCCTTCTTAACACATTTATACAAGTTAGACTGTTATTCCTAATTATACCAATTTGTATGTGTTGTGCATTTTATACAACGAGTTGTACCATTTAGTGATGTTATTATACTGTAACAGGCTGTGCTGTGTACTAGTTAAGCAAAGATGATCAGAGGATGGAAGACTGATCAGAGAGAGAGAGAGAGAGAGAGAGAGAGAGAGAGAGAGAGAGAGAGAGAGAGAGAGAGAGAGAGGTGTAACTGCAGCAGAGGAGTGGAGATCTATGTTATGTTAGTCGTGGAGAGGAGAGGACGCCCCTTAGGATCATTTTGGACAGAAGAAAACACACAGGTAAACCTTTATTCTCTTATCTTTCTCCTCTGTGGAGGTTTCTTACAACCGACTTGTGTTACCGTGCCACTTTTCCTGGTCAAAGACATTCATTTGCATCCTAAAGAAGGTGGGTGAAGTGTATGTGCGCGTTCTGAATTTGCGTTCAGTGCTGCAGTCCAGGTCGGACAGGTGCACATGGTGCGTGAGCAGATGTTCGCGCACAGATGGCTTTTTTATCGGTGAACTCCAGTCTCAGAAAAGTTTAAAGATTATATAAAAAATTTAAGAATCCAGTGCGGTCGGTGTACATGATGTTGATCATGTGGATAGGGGTGAACTCTGTGTTCTCTCAGAGTTGACTTTGTTTGCTTTTTATTCTATTTTAGTCAAAGCTTGATGCGGGGTGGGTTTATAAAACAAACACAAGTGCAATAGTGGAAAAGGGAAAAAAGTGGAAAAAGGCTGCTGTAGGTTTGTGATACGGAGTACAGGTGTGAGTTGAAGTTGCCAATCTACTTCTTCCACCAGAGATTATTATTTTTTGTTTGTTTTTTTTTACATCTACATCTTTCTGGTGTCCACTATATATAAGCTAAGACACTTTAACCTAGATGGCCATGAAAAATCATAATGCAGCAATTAATTCTGCAAATATGGAAATGGATCAAGGGTCTTCTGTCTCAGCTTGACAAAACAAGACTCCACATAAACATATCAGCATCAGACAGCCACAACATGCCCCTCAGGTGGATCTTTACAAACAAATCATTCAAAGCGAAATGGAATAATAATATTCTTCCTCAAAGCTGAGCTCAGAATGCTTTTACTTTACTGATCTCATTAAACGAGGTGCAGAGGAGGTTCAAGGGTTGTGTTGACATGAAAATTTGTTGTCATTTGTGAACTGAAATTTGTAAAGCAACTCCAATTACAGACAACAGATTCATTGTCAGCCTCTGATTACTGATGGCAGTTATATCATTTTTATAATTGCATGATGTTTGTGTGTGAAATGTGGTTGCAACTAACAGTTTCAGTGTAGATTAATGTGTGTATTCTGACATTTGTTCAGTAAAATGTCAGAAAATGGCAAAAAGGCTTTCTAAAAGCCCCAGATGACATCTTCAAATGTCCACAACCCAAAGATTACTGAAAATTGTCAAAACAGTTGTCAAGTTACTTGTCACCTTTCTAGTCAACAACTGAACCATGGATCAATTAATTTCTGCACCTCCAGAGGCAGGTGCAAGAGTTTCATTAGATGCAATAACAATACTGTTTCCAAATAATTTTATTTCCATAGCTTGCACATTTTCATTGTGTAAAGAAGCTGATTTTTGCCACATGATTTAATGCTTTTTAGAGAGGTTTTTTTTTTTCACAGTAGTTTAAACGTGGCCCACAGGGTGAACCCATTCATTCTTCCTTAATGTGCAAGTAATCTTATTTGTTTCTCAGCTCTATTCCAACTCCCATCAGTTTTGCATCAAAAAGAAAAAAAGAAATGCATCCATATCATTTCTAAGTACATGTCATATACTGTAATTATATGTTCAATAGAGAACATTTTGCATTTGTTGGTTAATCACAGATGGAATTATTTAAAAAGTAAGTGGACATTACAGTGTGTTAGGCATATTTAGTTATAAAATATAGAGAAACAGGTAAGGTAGGAGGTTTGTAAATCAAATTGCACGTCACATACTATTACAGAAGTGAATGTAAATGAACTGGTAGAAAGACATAGATGGGTTTATTCATAGTTGTTATTGACAGGTCCTGCTGTGGTGTTCGATTTGTCTCGTCTCCTTCCATGCATGATGTATGATTGGTCGTGCCTCTGTCAAGGCAGATGTGTTTACCTTTCCTTTCAGAGTTTCCATGCTTTTGTCAAGGAGGCATCACCAGTTTCTCAATGGCCTGGCAGCTCACACATGACACAAATGTGTTGAGACAATAGAGTGTTTGATGTGTGGTGTATGAGGGCAGCCGGTAACAAAACCACACCAAGGGGCTTCTCACTACCTTCTGACTACCAGACATTATTGTTGGAGATGCTTACTTTTAAGAACAGCAATTGTCAAACCAAACCATATCATGGAGGGTGTATGGTTATTATTTTTTTTCTGAAATATTGATATTAAGTCCAATAATTACAGTTGTGTTTTTGTTTATCTTTTCATAGTCAAGATGGCAATGCAGTATCAGTTTATTGTGGTGAAATTTTTAGTGGCCTTCTGTCATTTGGTTCAGGATGAGTTAGACAGCATTTATAACTGTTAAGTGCATATAAATTACACTTAGCAAATTAGCAGTTAAGAATCCTGTAGTTTTGGGTTAATGCAAGGTAAGGAGACAACCTATCTATCGGTCTCCACATAAATCTCTCATCTTGTCAACTTATGTTGGTTTCAAGGCTCAGCACCCAAACGGCTAGCAGAGGTCATTAGCCTCATTGTGCTTCATACACTGAGTGATTAGCAACAGCGGCGGTGGAGATTAAGCTGGGAATTCTCCAGTGTCACTGTGCAGCGGTGAGGGATTCACAGTGTTGACCCTTTGATCAGTGACAGAGTCAGCGAACAGGCAGCCAGGCGGAGATTGGACTGATGGCACGCGGCCTAATCTTTAGATTATCTGTCATGCTGCTCCATTGTGCACACAGCTAATTAGAAGTGAAGTTGTGTGTTGTAATATTACAGGGGTGTATTACCTAAAACCCTTAAAATGTCCTTTTACATAACAGCTCCTTACTCATTAACTTTGGCTAATTAGTCGTTAATTAGAGACTGATCAGGCATATCTGTAAGTAATTTTATTATCATGCACTTAATTCTTAAAGATGTAGAACAATTTTTGTGCTGACTTACAAATTTTTTTTTTCCCTCTACATCTCAAATGTAGAGAAAAAAATATGTGAAAAACAATAAGAGCAAATGAAATACTGAGATTGCCTTCAGGTGTACATTCCTGGGGGTTCAATCAACTGTATTTCACTTTTTATTCTTTATTTTTCAGTGGTTTATTTCAATATTCAACCAGTCAAACATTTCATTCATTAGCTGTAGAAAAAGGTAATAGATTATTAAACCCTTATTTCCCTTTCCTTATTTAATGCACTCTCCTCCTCCTCTTCACTCATCCTTTACTATATATAGATTAAAATATTACATGTAGGGGTTGACCATTTAATTTTTAAAGCCAATATCAATTATTTGTGTTCAGTTAGATGGATAATTGATATTTAGAATGACATATTTTAAGAAGAAATGAAAAGCTTGGTGTAAAACTTTACATTACAGCTGAAATCACCATAATACAGCAGACAACTCCAGAAGACTAAATATAAATATAAATATAAATGACCTGAGGCTAATTCATGCTGTTATGGAAAAATGAAGCTGTTCTCTCAATATTTTATGTCAAGCCATGGGGTAGAGCGGTAGAGTCACGTCTGACTAAATTGGTAATTACAGCTGTCAATCATGTATTTAACCATTGTACATGTCTGAAAAACAATGAGTGGCCAAGGGGTAGATTTCCTACAACCTGAAACCAGAGCCAAGGAGTAGATACTGAAGTCTGGTCTTTTCTTAGAACAACTGAACTCCAATATCCTGAAACCTACGCAGCTTTAAGGTGAATCAAAACATATAAAGTGAGTACAGTTTAACAAAAAATCAACAATATTAGGCTAATTATTGTTAGTTTTCACATTGATCGGAAGGGATTGTAATGAATACTGGTCAAATAAATACATATACTTTTCTCATTCAAGCTTTTTATTTGCATGGTTTTATGAACTATTAATTTATCTAACTGAATATTTGATTAAAAGTTATCCTGGTTAGTGTAAATTAAATAGTTTTATTTAGTATTGTATGTGCTGTTTTTATGTTGCAGGGCATGTGCAGTCTCCTACACTGGCACTTATTTCACTTTATTGAAACAGTTATTTAGTACTCTGAGTGTGTTTATGTCTTTAAAGTTGCTTATCTTGGCATTGCCTTGTTTTACTAGGAGCCGAGCTACTAATTTATTTCCTCTCATGTTGCATGCACTTGTACTGAGTGACAATAAAGTCTCCTTGAAACCTTGAATGTTATCATTTGTATGCTTGTTTGCTCTTGTTTGTTGATAATACAGCTTATTAATTATCTCCCTGAACAGCTACAGTTGCAAAAGCAGTCTTTACTCAGGATTGGTGAACCTTTTCCTTCTCTTTCTCTACATAGGCTGGCTCTGGCTGGAGGATAATCAAGATCCTCCAGATTCTACAAATACACTCAGTCTGGTTTATTGAGTCTAACGAATTGAGCGGAATAGAGACTACGTTTGGACCCAGGACTTAGAGTTAAACATGGGAGACCAGCGTTCACTCCAGCCCCTCCTCCCCCTGCTGCTGCTCATGCTGCTCCTTGCTAGATTCTCCCAACTGTGGGCCTTCCCCTTCAGCCCGTCCCTTGACCTGGACGTCACTCCGAGGACAACTGTGTTTTCCAAAGGTGAGAGGGCTTGTGGATAAATGCATGAACACACCACGCATTCACACAAACCCCCTAAAGCCATACCTATTGGCCTTATTTGACAGCGATTCTGCTCTGGTTTTTCCCTCCCCTCCCTGTTTAAGAAGTGGCACAGTTTTTGAAGTTGGCCCTGAAGACAGCTCCTTCTTCTTCAGAGTTATTAATCGCCTCTCTCAAGCCCTGTCCTAGATCACACGGCTCAGCAAACACTTCTAATGAAACAATAGACAAGAGGCCTCCATAAAAGAGCACCTGAGCGTTGAAGACTTGATTAGGGTCTGTGCACAAAATCCTGCTGAATCGGTGTGTTTTGGCACACAGTGGGTATTTACCCTCATCATCAACACTTCTGCCTTCCTCCTACCTTAGCTACTTATTTCCCACTAGCTCACCTTTCCCCTCCCTCCTCCCCCTTCCTCCCTCCCCATCACTGCGGCAGAGGCTACCACTGCAGCTGCAGCGAGAAGGGAACTCCAGCACCGGCAGTCTGATCAGATGGCTGTGCTCTGCCTCCACTCCGCCCCTCTCCACTCCACTCCTCTTCAGTCCTCAGAGGATGAGTATTATTAGAGGACGGGTGGAGTGAACAGGGTTGGCTGTGTCTCCAGTGCAATGTCAGATGAGCTGCTGAGAGTGTTGCAGTGTGAGATGATGTTTTGGATAATCACAACAGAGGGATTAGAATATTATACTAGAAGAGCCACCTTTTATTGTGTTCCTGCTCCCTTATGGTGCATTTTTTGGTCCAGTTGGCTGAAGTTAACTTTTTAGAAAATTATTGTTTTGTTTGATATCCATTTAAACGGACAGTGTGCAAGGTTAAGAGGGATCTATTTGCAGAAATGGAATTTAATAGTCATTGTCTCAGCATGGCTTTGTTGGATTCAGGATCCTGATTGGTCACTGATGGCATTCTAGAACACCATTGCTATGCACTATGCAAAGTGTAGAATCCAGGTTTTGATTATATAAACCCTTTAATGGTGATAAAGTCCTGCATCACCCTGTCATGGTTTATTGTGGAATAATGAATGGCTTGCTGCCTCATTGATAACATTAGCATTCAGTGAAATGTCTGAGTTGTTTTGAGTCCACCATGTTGGACAGCCATGTTTCTGCACGAGCCCAGAATGTATAAATCAACCAGGACCTGGGAATTTTTTGTGTTTTTAGCAACCATTATGAGGATGGTGAAGTGAGGGTTATACTGAGAAAAAATAGGAAGAAAAACATGGTCCAAGGACACTGACATCATGCCAGGAATTGGGTTTCTTGACATGCACACCTGACTTTAACGCTGGGGAAATAGACAAACCAAACCCTGAAGGTTAAAGCTTTGACACCTGTGGCCAATAAATAGAAAAATAGTCTCACAGTCATATCTAAAGTTGCATTACTTTTTCATCTGTGTAAAGTCTGCTCTAGCACAACAACCAAAACTTCTTACTGGGGTTCAGATACGGCCAATTTGTGTATGAAAAGGAAGCCACATGCTCCATGAACCACTCTTTCACATAAATCTAGTCATTTAGTAAAGGTCAACTTACTTTATGGGCCTCATGGGGAAATTCGGCCTCTGTATTTTATTCATCCTTAACCCATAAAGACCCAGACATCCACCGGCGACCAAAACCATCAGTGATGTACAATGTTTATCCACTAATTCAATCAATATATGTAAATAATTGGTGTAAAATGCAGTGTGTCATATTTTCACAGTCATCAGATATGACCCATTTGGACATTCAGAGCCTTTGTAGTGAATGTGGAAATGCTGTCATATTCTACAATATTGATTCACTAGTAAAAACCCATGGAATTTGATCAATGATAGTGGATGGATGCACTTGTTTTTACAATCAGTTATTGATATCTTCACTGAAAAAGTCACTTTTTCTTTAGTTTTGCCTGTTTCTGATATAATAACCCTCAACTTTAATCTGTGCTTTAATGAACATCTAAATCATCAGTGAATTAAATATAGGAAAATACCAGATTTTCACTGAGACAAATGCAAAATACAGAGTACAGTACTATAATAAATGGTGATAAATCACTTGAGAAAGGGTCAATACAGAGAAAAATTCATTTGAGAACTGCCACAGAAGTAGCACTGGGTCTTTATGGGTTAATATACACACTGTACCTTGCATTGGCATTAATATTATCAAATAGCACACACCAGAAGCAGTCAGCTGTCACTGAAAGCTCTTTGGGGACCAACTCCAGATCTTCATTAGCACTGTCAGCAGAATTAACCCATATATATACCTGTTTTTAAGGAGAAAGTGAAACTGAGGGAAACATCAGGCTAACTCAACACAGAAAGGCACTGGTATAACCTGTAGATGTGAAGTGTAAATACTATCAACTACAACACTGCAGTGATAGTCAGCTGACCTCATTTTATAATGTTGCTAAAAGTTAAATGACTAGAGCAGCCCCAGATTGTAATACCACCCCCACAGGCTGGTACTGTAGGTACAAGGCATGATGGGGGACTTTGGGCTCTCACCCTGGAATGGGGTCAGTCTGGACTCATCAGCCCACATGACATTTTTCCATTGCAGCACTTATGCTCCCCAGCAAATTGAAGTATATATAGAAAATTAGAAACCACTCATTGCACCAATTGGGTTTAAATAACTTGTTGGCAATTGAAAAATATTAATCACTGTATTAATTATCCAGTGGAAGGAAGACTCTTACCAATTTGCTTAATTAAATCAAGGTGGCAACTAGTTTTTGGGGTGGCGCGAGGTGTGTATCCATGCAATCACACAACAGCAGATTCCTGATTAATGTGTTTTTTTCTGTTGTTATGAAATTGAAATTGAACCCTATCTCAGTGAGTTGTGTTTCAGCCTCATAGCCATTGGACTTCTGTTTACTGTGATGTCACACACAGACCTACCATTCAAGCTGCTAAATATTTTTCAAGAAGAATATTTATAGGAAGTGTTCTGGTGTAAATAAGCACATAAATATCAAATATGGGACTAATTTTATAGCTACTATAATGGAGTTGCTTTATTCAGACTGCTGTAGTTGACAATATACCAGTGATCACTAATATCAGTGCAGTTAATTATCAACCAAATGAAAAGGATATGCTCGATTAACTCTGAAGAGCTCATCATGTGGGGCTACAAATATAATTCATTAAGCCTCATTAAGTAAGTTTATAAGTGCATTGTCGACAGAACTCTGACATCCTTCATTTTCAAGTGATATGCCTATATCTCAGTGGTCCGACTGCCTCTGATTATAAATCAGACTTACTCTGCTTACTGTAGGCACTTTTCTCTGCTGCAGCCAGAGTCAGTCTATCATCACAGATTTTAGTTTTCTCCTTGCCCTCGTAGAAAGTTGTCCTTGACCTACTTTGTAATCACTGGGGGATGCATGTGAGAGTGCAGAATGTGCATGTGTGTCAGCATGCGTTTCATCAGTCTGAATGTGAGTCTGAGTGCAGTCGTGTGTCATGCATGTGTAAAGAAAGGGTCATTTGCACTGCATTTTGGTCACATGCACAAGCCCCCCACCCCACCCCCCACCCGTTACTTTTAATGTGGCTGCATATCAGTCTTACAGTTGGAGGGTGCATGCAGAACTCTATCTCATAAAAATGACACATACGAACTCGCTCTTTACTGATGTATGCACTACTGTATGCTGAAATATGATAGATGCTGCATGTGGGTGTTACTGTCCCATTTGTACCACAACTCATGGGAGATTGTGGGCGGATTTATAATATGTTTCTCAGCTGTGAGCTGAGGGGGTTCTCATTAATTTACAGTAGGATTTACAGATGCTTGTTTGAATTGGGAGTACAAGGACGAGTTACATTAGAGATTTGTAAGAGACAGTTTCATGTAAATGATACCAAAAGACATCATAATACATTTCATCCTGTGGAAAAGCCACTACTACAGAAGGAATAATCTATAAAGGATCTTAGTTGTTTTAACCCATAAAGACCCAATCAGCCACCAGCGACTGAAAGCATCGACCAGTGTAAAATGTTTAATAATTGTTGATCCACTAATCCTATCAATCCATGTAAATAATTGGTGTAAAATGCAGTTTGTCATCTTTTCATGGTCATCAGATATGACCCATTTGGATGTTCAGAGGCTCTATATTACTGTGGAAACACCGTCATCTACTGCAGCACTGATTCACCAGGAAAACCCATGGAGTTTAATCAGTGGCAGTGGATGGAGACACTTGTTTTATGTTCAGTTAATGACATTTTACTGAGAAAGTCACTTTTTCTTAATTTTTCTGTTTTTGATACAACCATCAACTTTAATCTGAGCTTTTATGAACATCTTCATTATCAGAACATTAAACATTGGAAAATACCTGATTTTCACTGGAAAATGTAAAATAGGGAGGATTATTTTGTAATAAATGATAATAAATCACTTAAGAAATGGTAAATATAGAGGAAAAAATTATTTGGGAACTGCCACAAAAGTAGCACTGTGTTACAAATTGACAAGGCTTGGACCCAAATGCACGAGACAGAGACCAAAATAAGCTTAGTTTGAGTATTTATTATTTCAAAATATAAAAGCACAAAAATATCTCCACAAACGTGGCATCAAAAAATAAACACAAAAATCTTCTCAGCCGAGGTATCAAAAAATATAACAAAAAGATCTTCACAAACGTGGTATCAAAAACTTACAAAGTGTAACAAAGCAGCACAGAGGATCAGGAGAAGGTTCAGGGAGC
The DNA here is from genome assembly GCF_902148855.1 of Sphaeramia orbicularis. Taxonomy (NCBI): domain Eukaryota; kingdom Metazoa; phylum Chordata; class Actinopteri; order Kurtiformes; family Apogonidae; genus Sphaeramia; species Sphaeramia orbicularis. Next base: position 24,628,456 of record NC_043975.1, read on the forward strand.
GCTTGTCTTGATGAGGCATGAAAGACACACTGACAACAGACACCAGGAGAGGAGGGTATAGAAAGGGTAGAGAGGTAATTAGCCCCTGGTGAAGACAATCAGGGAATCAGGGAGGACACAGACAAGACAGACACAGTGCACACACATGAACAGAACCCCTCACGAAAAAAAAAAAACAGGAAATAAATGAAACCAACAAACATAAATTACTTGTACCGTCGAGGGTGGTGCGTCACACACTGGGTCTTGATAGGTTAAGAAGCTCACAACTAACCCAGATGTTTTATAGTTGACCTGCTGTTGAGCATAGTTTCAGTACAGTTCTGTTAGCCTCTCTGTATTCTGAATTGTTAAATTTCTCTCAGCTGAATCTTTGACTAATGACGAGGAATGTGTGAAATGCAAGATAACAAATGGTCACCAAGGAAGATCAGGAGGTGTACTGTAGAAAGTCTGCGCTATAATTTCCCACACAGTGTTCCATGTACAGCTGTGCAGGGGTGTTTCTTTTGTGTGCATTTCTTTTTGTGTACCTTTTCCTTCATCATCTCATCTTTTTCTTTACCGTTTCACAATGTCAAAGTCTGTCAAGAAATCATAGCGAAGGAACAAAAGCAGAGCTTCTTGCAATCAATCTCCTCTGCAAAGTAATATGCATAGGTTCTGCTGAAATGTTTTTACTGTATTGTATTGTATTTACAGAATAAGTGCTGCCTTGTGTATTTTTAGTCATTGTTATTGTAACGTTGGCCACTGTTTCCATCAGAAAAACCACATTGTCTGAAAAATCAATGACACAAGGGATTTTCATTCTGAGGGTACTGATGTTTATTGATCTTATCTTTACTTTTTGAGAGATAAACTAAGGATTTTGAGTTCTGCATTTTGAGAAATACATTTGGTGATTTGCAGTTTTTTAAGAGTATTGACAAATGTAGCAAAATGACTGAAAAAATCCTATAATAAACAGCAGTTGTAATGACTGTAGTTCATATATTCAGTATAGCAGGCTTCTCAAATAAAATTTAAAAAAAAGTTATAGTTGAAAAACAAAAATCACACCTAGAATTACCCAGATTTTTACAATTAGTTCTAGATTTATTGAGTATTTTTTAAAAAATCACTAAATGATTACTTGCTCACTGATCCACAGTCATTGTCAATATGTATTGATTCCCTCATTTAGGAATGTATTACTTTGTTAAAAAAAAAAAAAAAAAGTAATATATTCATCGTCTTCATCATTTCTTGTTATTATGTTAACCTTTAAAATCAACTGTTAACCAGCATCTACAATTTTGTGCAAAAACTAAAAAGAAGTACATATTTTTATAATGAATAAAATAATTGTGATAATGTCGCTGGTGCAAATCATGTACACAGGTCAGTGATGTTGTCTGCATAGAGGTAACTTATCTGTACATTTTGGGAAATATAGGTGGTAGATCAAACCTAAATGTTAGGAGTTAATCAGATGTTTTGGTCAACTTCAATTGAAAAGTAAAAATATGATTCAATATGCAGTACATGACTTGAATAAATGTACTTTTTATGTGCCAGCATGAATCTGTCTGAAGTCCCTGTGTGTTCTTTATCTATTTATGAAAACTGTATACAGGTTGTGAGCTTTGGTGAATATGAGGGATGTTTGCTTTACAAACTAATAAATCAAACAGTTGTAGTTTTTTCAGAAAATTGACTGCATATCTTAAGCCTTGGTGTTTGTTGTTTATATTGGCAGGGGGGTTGTTTTTCACTCCCGGCACTAAGGTTAATGCCTGACTGTATTCTGAACTCAACAGATTGCCCTTGGGGTGCCTGTTTGGGGTTTTTCAGTCACTACCACCAGACCTGAAGTAACACAATTCTGAAATATTGATGCTCTGTAAGTTGTCTTCTGATAAGACGAGCCGATATAGACATGTGAGGGCAAAATAAACCCTTTTAACTTGAGGCGCAGATGAAGTGTCTTCATTGTGAATTGTAATTACAGCTTATGGCATTTCTGAGGTGACAGGCCACTGATGGTCACCAATTAAGTGTTCAGCCAAGTGTGTTATTGTCTAACAAACAAGCTGAGCAGCTACGTCTACTGCATATTAAACACAGAGGACGAACATGATTGTCTGTCGGGTTCTAGCTTTGTCATAGCAGCTATGACTGTGATGTTTCATGTCTGTGTCAGTCATCCTGCAAGTGTTTCAACACTAAGTTAGCACCAGAGTTCATTTGTTTTTATTAGTGTTAATGACACATTTTCCCTTCTGTGGTGATATGTCATGGTCAGACCATTTAATCCACTGAGACTCCCCTGATCCTTTTATTCCCATCTGATAGCGGTGATGTGTGATTCTGACAGGATGTTATTGGTGATTCACTGATATCAACTAGCAAGACCTGAAATAACTCTAGCACTGTTTGTGTGTTGTATGTGGAGTTGTGCGTGTCTTTCTTTTCTGAGATGAAAGTCTTGGCTGTCTTTCATCTCATTTTGCAGTCTCCCTGGTTGAATGAAGTCCTGTGAAAGTTTTTGGCTCTGATGCAACTCCTGCAAAATGTATTGTACTGTTTGCATTATCATAATGTGGTTGTTGCGGCTTATACAAAGAACAGGTAGGCATCTGTCTACAAGAAGTACTACTGCAGCTAAATATTATTGTATGGTTACACAGTGTTACCACAACTGGACTCACACCACGACAACTCACCTAGACCTCCAAGTCCTCCCATGTGATGGATTTTCCTACAAAAAAAAATCCTTTTAACAATAATTTCTTGGACCTTGTAAAGAAAAAAATCCCACAGGTCAACTCTAAACATGTTTTAAGTTATGAGTAAATCAAGATAAGATAAGATAAGATATTCCTTTATTAGTCTCAGAAGGGGAAATTCCAGATTTACAGCAGCAATAGTGGAGCACATGCAAAGCACACAGGAGCAAAAAGAGCAAAATCAAATCTAAAGACAAAATCAAAATAGCTATAAATTCTATTTACAGCTGTGCTCATGTTGATCATGCCACAGGTTGGATAGGGGAGATACTCATACGTACACCTATACATACAGTACATCAGTATGAATGCGTATTCAAAGCTTCTCCAGTTCCATCCTTTAACTTGAATGGTGTGATATTTGGACTAAACATCCCATTGTTCTGTGAATGAATCTTGATTAAAAAAAAAAAAAAAAAAAATCTAAACCACTTCTCAATGTCATGCAAAAAAAAAATTAGGGTTCTGTGTAATGTTCATTTATTTCTGTCCAGGCAACATCATATTAAATATTTCTGCAGCTCTTTCCTTTTGGTCCAAATCAACAGACTAAATATACATACAGAAAACCTGATGATGTTTTATGCTGTTATGGAAAAGTAAAACTACTTTTCCAAATTTCCATGTTGAGACACAGTGTAGAGCAGATGAGTCACCACCACATGGGAGAAAACACTTGTGATTAGACAAAAACCTGTGTCATGGAGTTGTAAAATTTCCTTGACACCTTTTCCAGTGAAAAAATGGTAATATTTATTGCAGATATATAAAAAAATGAAAGATGTTTACTCAGTTATTTCATATTATTTGACTTGACATAGATCAGGCCAATCACAACCGCTATTGTTTCAGATTGTTTGATGTGACATCTGACCTTAAATAAAGCTGTTTGCTCATCAGACAGATTTTTCCTACTCCTGATAGCATTTGTAAATTAAATTTACCAGCTAGTTCAATGTCTCATGGTTCATTGCTCTGATTGGTTATTCTGTAAAGCTCTAGACTAATTCTCATGTTTACTTTTCACCGGCTGTAATGTGAAATTCTGTTTAATGATATGAAATTAAGCAAAGAGGATGAAGCTTCAACAATTCTCAACTAAAATCTATTTGTAGCCTTTGGTAAATACCCACTGTAGATGTACGGTAATACTGTTTGGGGTATTCAGGCGTAGAAAATAATAGACTTTCGTTGCGTCATGGATATTCTTCGTTTCTGTCAAGTACATGATTTCCATATACAAGGGTGCCGAGTTGGGTATTAATGCTTACATAATACAAAAGCATGCCCAAGGACTCTCAAGAATTGTAAATAGGAGAATGCTTATATAATTGGATAAAGTTGACAGCAACTGACAGTTCTGACACTGTCCAAAGCACTTAAGTCAATTTTTCCTTCTAGCCTTTGTACCCAAATCTTTTAGTACACACGTGTGTTTGTGCCTGTGTGTGCGTCACATGCTCTCTGAGGGCCCCATGAGTGATCTGTGAGTCACACAGGAACTCACACTCCAAGGTTTGTGGTAGCTTCACACACACAAACACACTGGATTTACTATCGTCTTAGACCCCACATAGAGGATTACAAATATGTCTGAACATGAGTGTGCACAATCTGGATGGACCACCTGTGACAGCTCAATGTTGAGACACATTCATTCCAGCAAATACACAACACATTCCCTTTAGATCTTCTGAGTCACTGACAGAAATGCCTTTACTTTTTCTCAGGTGACAGATGGAGGATGAAATGGGTGTGAGGTCTGTGTGGGTGTGTTAAGTTGAAAAACGGACAGATGTTTCTGTGGGGTGGTTGTTTTGACCTCATGAACCATGTACTCTGAACATTTTTACAAACAAGTCCGCACATACAAAAAAATGGGCTACGAGTGATTAGAAAAACCTGATGGGAGTAGGCTCTTTCACCTATCCATAGGGTAGGAGGGCTCACTGAATGATTTTAGAAGTATGAAAAGTCATTTGTTCTGGCCTTAACAGTCACCAGATCTCAGCCCATTTAACAACCTCAGGGAGATTTTGGACCAAAGCATTAAAACAGTTTTGTAAGACTGGTATTCCATCTCTCCAGTGGGAAATCAGAAACTCAAAAACTCATGTAATGATATTTTGAGGTAAAATCACAATCCATAATCTCAATCATACTTTTAATCACCACACTTAATTGGTTTTTGGAGGGCTTAGGTGGTGTGATCGCTTTTTTGCTATTGTTATTCGACTAAAAACTAACCATTTTTCTATTGTTTTGAACTGATGTTCACATTTTCATTCATTCATTCGAGGGGTGTGGAGATGCACCCTGAACATGTCACCGGTTCAACACAGGGTTTCTCCACATCTTCTTAACTGTAAAACACCTCAAATATGTTTACATGCACACTAATATTCTTCCAATTATGACTTTGACAGATACAGTATCGTGTAAATAGCATATTCTGTTCAGATATTCTTCATTAGACCGTTTCTGATCAAGACATTAGGGATATGCTGGTGTAATTATTGTTTTATGAGGATTCTTTGTTGTTTCTGAGTTCATACTTGTGGAAAACTACCTTTCTTTAAAACATTCTTTTTATTGGAATCAAGGCAAAAAAAAGAGTCATATGAGAAAAAACAGTACTTTTGCATTTTCCACATAGCATATGTACAATACTCACCCCATCCCTCCCCCCACCCTACAAAGTCCCAGGTAACGCATCCCAATCTGAGATTAAGAAAACTACTTTTTTATCCTTTATGTACAGTTGTATCTAAACAGGAATAACAGTGGAAACTCTATTTTCATTAGCCATATGCCTAACAGCTCTGTAGGGTTTGGTAGCTTTCAGAATAGTGGTAAAACTGGAATATTATGTTGACACTAACTGTGATGCAGTATCATCTGTAAAACACACAGGTGCTTGCTCATTTAAAATCTGTAGATAGATAGATAGATAGATAGATAGATAGATAGATAGATAGATAGATAGATAGATAGATAGATAGATAGATAGATAGATAGATAGATAGATAGATAGATAGATAGATAGATAGATAGATAGATAGATAGATAGATAGATAGATAGATAGATACTTTATTGATCCCCGTGGGGAAATTCAAGTATTCAGCAGCTCACATACAATACACAACACAAAAAGTAGGAAAGTTTGTGCATCACTGTTGATGACCAGATCAAATGTGAAATTACAGATCATCTTTATTCACCAAAGCTAACTCATGTAGAGTACACGGAGAGGCACAACACCAGATTAAATAGACACTTTATGTTGTTTTGTCTTTTTAATTTGTCACATCATTTGTCTGTACATATGCATACATAATGGAAACAGTAAATACAACACAGCCAGTAGGCTAAGAGGCTTCTGACACGCATCAGCACTCTGTTGACTCACCTCATTGATTTTGCAGCAAAGCACAAGGTACAGTGTGTGTATGTGTGCAGTGTGTACAAAACACTGGCTTCAGGATAGGTAGGGTAGGCCAACGTGTCACCTGCACTCTGTATCATGACTGTTTTAAAGGTGAAGACTGTGTTCATTGATTGTAAAATGTTTCATCTGTCTATAGTCATTATCGTAATTTGTGCCATTTTCTTTTATTTGCACTGACATTTTACACAACACAATAATCCAATGCAATGTGTAAATTACTGTTATGCAACACTGTACCTGTCAGTGATGGTGTGAAATAATGATGTACAAGTGTTCAGTATCTCAACCTATTCCTTCATGTCTTTATCCTCATATTTAAGGATTAACATGTCAGACAGTTTCCCGCCATACCTTTTAGGGAGAGGAGCAAGTCCTTACCTCAAACTGATAAAACATCTTCCAGAACATCAGAAATATTATGAAACTTTCTAAAACAGGTATTCTGATGGTAACAGTGCATACAGATCACTTAAGATTCTTTTGACAGACTACTGAGTATAAAGAACAAAATGCAATTATAGACCAAATTAATCATACAGCTGCTTTCAAAGATCTGTAATTCTCCTTATGACAAGTGAACAGATGCTCATGTTTAGAATTAGTGAAGTTACTCTGAAAGTCACTGGCAGACGTTTGACAGCTCTTTTTTTACTGTAAAATATCTGTGGCTGTTTGTGCGAACTTTATGTTTCAGTCCGCATCTCTGTTTATGTGTGTGTCACTTGGATGTAAATGTGCTTACAGTTTGTATAGAAAATCAATTTGAAGGATAACATAATGAAGAGTTGGTTCAATTTATGCATGTTATGGTTATGGCTAAATTATATACTTAAAAAGTGATGGAATCATAACTGTGTGATAGTTTGTTTGTTGTTGTGAAAGAGCAGAAGAGAAAGTCGTAATTACAGCTTATTGATTTCCTCATGTGTAATTCAAACTAAGATCAACAGATTTCTGCTTCATCAGTTTGGGTGCATTGCCACTAAACACCAAGGTGCTGCTAAATATGCCAAAAAGGCACTGTTGCCAGCAAAAAGCATCACATTGGTCAAGCTAAGTTCTAAGACCAAGGTCGCTCTGTCTGTGCTGCCTTGGGGCCATGGACATTGTGTACGTCACTGTAGTCCTTGTTAGTACTGTGCTTGTTAAAACATTCAGGCACTATTTTTATTAGATAGAAATCAAAGCCTCTGCTCACCCAAGGATGACTCATGAGTAGTGGGCTCTTTACATTGCCTTGGGTAGTGAATGTATTCACAAAACTCTGTCTTCTAACGTGAGTCTGCTCAATATAAGATGATTTTTTTTTAAGTATTTTTGTGAGTGTGGGTGCATATTTTTTGATGTCCTCTTTTCATTTTGCTCTTGTAAAGATTTTGCCCGTGGAGGAGGGGGCATCCTGCTGTGTACCTCCTGCCCCCCTAGAGTTCTCGCCATCTTTCACATTAATTCCCCCCACAGCGACTCCTGACCTTTGGGTGTGCTGTAGAAGCTGTTTGCTCACTGCTCACTCATATCTGTGACTGACTGTGGCTGTTACAAGTAATAGGTGTGACTGGAGGCAGAAGCACTGAATGTTCAGACAGAATTACCAGAATAAGACTGATGAGAGCCTCTTGACATCGCAAAGAATGGAATAAAAGCAGCATGCATTGTTGCATAATACTGAAAATAACTAATATGAAAATTATTGCAATAGAAGTGAATTAACCCACTAAAAGTGTTCTGTTTGTATGGAGTAAATTGTATGGAACAGACAGTGGAGCAAATTTGCAACTCTGGTAGAGTCATGTTTTTGGCCATCTGATGAATCCAGTGTTTACCAGAGCTTCCTTCTGTGGTTTGAAGCAGAGGTTTCTGAAAGCAGAACTGTGCTGCAAAAAATGTACAATCCAAAACAGGCACGAAAGCATCATGAAAGGACTGGAACACCTGATGAGTTCACGCTATTTACCAGAGCTTGTGTTTTTTGGTCAAATATGTTTTATTGAGGAAAAAACAAAACAAGTGTGGGATAGAAAAGGACAGAGGAATACAAATTGCATTTTTGTGCAAAACAAGAAAATACAAAAATCAAACAGAAATAGAGGCACACATAAACAAAAAGGGGCTCTTAACACACCCACTGTCCAAGGCTGTGATGGAAAATAATGTGAACCAGACAAAATAAATATAGAATGCGACCACTAAGGGTTGGTCTTTAGGTAACAGAGGTGAAAGGAACCTTATTTTATTTACAAATGAAGCACATAATACTATTGGCCAGAGCTTAAACATAACAATAATAATAATAATAATTTTTAGTTATATCACACTTTTTAAAAGCATGAATGTCCTTCTTTTTCTAAAACATCAAAATTCATATTTTAGCTTTAATCAGACCATGTGGAAGAAGTAGCTGCACGACTTTCATTAACGCAGACAGGATCAGAATCAATGTAGATATGGAGAAATTCAGCATAAGCATTAAAGATTTCTGTCCAGTAGCAACAGATGAGATTCACCTCTGCTCCAGAGCGTTTAATACACTGTGAGAAGACATCTGGAAGCATATTGTGAAGCTTTCATTCTGAGTGATGCAGTCCGTGGAGAACCAGGAACTGAATAAGACAATGCCTGAGGTTTAAAGAACACGTATTAATGTCTTTAAGAGTCTATACCAGAGCTTTTTTACTGCATACATCTTCCTACTGTGGTTTGAAAAGATGGCTCGTGAAAGCAGAAGTGTGCTGCAAGAAGCCAAAGTAATATTCCACATCGAATAAAAAGCTCCACTGACTTGTTGGAAAATGCAAAATAAGGGTATTGTCACATCATATATAATCATTTGACTCACTCTGTGTGGAATTACTGATGCTGACAATGCTTAATGATGGCCTGCTACTTATTTTAACTGTTACTAAAAGGCCATATTAAATATGCTGTGAATGTTTTCGCTTTTATCATAAAAACTAACACTGACAGTTTCCTCTTCAGCTTCTTGTTGTAATATTAACACCAGTGACTCAAAATGAATGTTGTTCTTAATGACTTGTTGCATTTGGAGGTTTCTACTACCATGACCTACAATTTATGCAGTGTCATGCTTTTTAGCTGTCATGCGATTAATTAGTCTGACAGGCCTGACAGGAGGGTGAGGGTGTGTGAGGGGGGGTCCCTGCGGTTATCTGGCTGTCAGTGATAGAGCCAGTAAAGAAAGGCAGCAGGAAGGAAGGTGGGTGGTATAAGAGAGACTGCAGTCTGACTCAGTGCCTGGTCATTCCTAGAGTTGAGGGATGCTCGCAGTGCTACTGTCATCACCCAGTGTATGCATGTGACAGTTAAGACAGGAAGCTAGTCATGTGGGAGAAAACGTCTTCCATGTGATGTTGAGGAAACTCAAAACAGTTTTTTTTTGTGTGTGTGCTGTGTTGTGCAAGATTAAAAACACACACAGAGTTTCAGTGTCTAAGTTAACACTGTGGTCATCATGCATTAGTTCAGTGGTTCCCAACCTTTTTTGCCTTTTTTACCCCATTTCAACATCAAAAATTTCTGGCGACCCCAGACATTGAAAACAAAGACATTTTTTTTGCTAAAATTAATTTGTTTTTGAGCATCATTACTTTGCTATACTATGTTGAAGATAGATGTTAATTTTAGATGACATATAATGTATATTATTATGGACGGAGGCAGAAACGCCAGGTGTAGATTACTGCACAAAGTGAGAATTTTATTTTCCTTGGTCAGGATATGTATAGTCAGTCCAGCTTATATTTACAAGGCTGACAGTTAATACCAAACAAACAATAACTCAAAATAGGAATTATGAAAGCTGCAGCATCTTAACCCTTTCATGTATACTGGTCGCTACAGTAGACAGTTATTCTCCAGCTGTTCTCTTGTATATTCATGGGTTTTGTTGTTTTAGTTGCATATCTGCTAACACAGTGGACACTCATGCATCATCTCATGCACTGCAAAAAGTTACTGTAACTTTGCTGTTCTTGATAAACCTGATCTGCAGTAACATGTTTGAGTATAAATCAACTGCTAGTTGTTATTAGACTGTAATTAACAGTTTTCTTATTTTTTTTTTTTTGCATATTATCTCCATGAAGTGAGTAATAACTAGTATTAGAGTATGTTAAAATGTGAGAAAACACCAGATTAGCTGCATGAAAAATGCGTTTATTTCATAGTTTTCACACAGTATATCACTTTCTGATATTGTGTTTTAAATACATGTTTCTTTGCTTCAAAAATTAAACGCATGGTGTCCAGTTGAGTGGACATTTTTATAACACCATAAAAAATAGGTTTATTAAAAAAATGTCAATCACATTATTTTCTTTATGCCTAAAGAGGAATAAAAACACTGAGGAAAAAAATCTTGACTAAGGTTGTGATAATTCATGCATCAAAGGGTTAAACTGACCACAATGAACATTTGAAAGATAAACAGTACCGCAGTGCTTCAGTTTCAGCTTTGGAGTTTGTCATGTCTTTTATGGATTGTGATTGTATTTGTCAACTCACCATATATTTTTACCTCTACCAAGGAACGGCGGAGGTTATGTTTTCATCAGAGTTTGTTTGTCTGTCTGTCTGTTATCAAGATAACTCAAAAAGTTATGGACGGATTTGGATGAAATTTTCAGGAAATGTTGATTCTGGCACAAGGAAAAAATTATTCAGTTCTGGTGATGATCGGGGGGACTAATCTACCTTGAGTGCTTTTCTAGTTTCTTATTTATTAGTAAGTTTCTTTTATTTTTATTAATTACTAGAAATTTCAGGCGACCCCATTTAGAATTCCAGGCGGCCCCATGTGGGGTCCTGACCTCAAGCTTGAAAAACACTGCATTAGTGTAAGCATGGCAATGAGATCATATTGGAAGCAGAAATGGGGTCAAAATTCTAAATAAAGTATACTTGTTCTGTATAAACTAGTCTGAGTGTCGGTTGGGACCCCTGAACTGGTTTGACAGCATTTCTGAGCCAACGCCAAGGCAGTTGTTGACGGAAAACTTACTGTATGTATCTGAGTAAACATTGGCCTTGGCGTCCTTGTGACAAAATTATCTTTTCCAGCTCGAAGTTTCTATGAATAGACTTTATTCACAGAGGACATTTTGGCTTGTAAAGGCAAGCCAAGCACAGGTGTTACTGATAATGTTTATGATGGATCTGTTCCATTTTGTTGTTTTTTTCAGTGATCCAGCAAGGCTAGAAACTGATAAACACAAAGGGGATCCAGGAAAGTGTATTTCCACCTTAACCAATCAAAATATCTGAGGTAAAAAAGCCTGTAGCATTAGGTATCTTGAGTCTAAAGAACATTCAGTTTCACTGATAGTTTTGTCTGTGAACTACCACAAATTATTGGGAAAGATGTATTTTACTATATTCAACAGTATGTGGTGATGTACTCAAGAAGAAGCTGAACACAGGGAAAGTTTGAAAAAAATTCACAAAGTGACTAGTTGATTACTAATAGTTGCCCAGATTAGTTTTCTTTCAGTTTAAGAATCATTTAATTCATTAATTGTTGTTGTAGAATGTCTAATGTCTACCCAAAGCCTTTGCAGAATACATCATTCTTCCAAAAATTGGCATAAGAATATTTGACAAGCATCTTTATTTGAGAACTTGCGTATTTAAATCCACGTCAGTTTTTGACTTAAGGTAATCTGTTTTTGATTTGATAACTGAAATAGACTTTTGTAGAACATATGCTTATATTTATATACTGTTTATACTGCTCCAAATTCTCTTTTCAGATTGTGTGAGTTGGAAAAAAATTAATTAAAATGTAGATGTCAAGGTTGCATTTCTTAGAGAATACACAGATTCTCCACACCCCAAATCTTAGCGTGACTGCATTAGGGCAAGTGTCGACCACAGATCTGGGGGATGGGGGCTGCTGTGAGATGGGTGGGGGGCGTCGCAGTAGTGATTGCTGGGAGGACTGTTGGGAAAAGGGAGAAGGGGGCACAGGGGAGGCAGATTTTTAGGGCATTCAGCAGGAATGGTGCCCCAGTACTGCCAAATCACATCAGCACTACTGCAACAGCATTATCATCATCTGTGCTGTGTGTGCATGTGTTTATACAGTATGTGTGTGTGTGTGAGCGTAAAGAGGGAGGGAAGTTCACACAGTAAATGGGCCAAATTAAGGCACTGTAGTTGATATTTTCATAAGAACAATACAATCAGTCCTCATTACAGCCTTTTCTAGTCTCTTTATCATCTATAGTTGAGCTTTTTTGTCACATCTCAATATCATTTATCAGGTGCGAAGCTAAATATTTGAACACACCCCAGTGTAGCACCTCAGAAATGGGGGCATGCTGCTCTGCTGCTCTGAGACAGCGAAAAGGAGGACATTGTTTTTGTCTGGGTATGGAGGAGATCTTTTCGTGGTGGTGCAGCAGTGCTTTGATTTTCACTTACAAGTTCTATGCAGGTGGAGATTTTAGGTCTGATTATACTGTATAATATGTGACATACAGGAAAAGGAACCCACACATGGACAGGTGTCATCAAAGAACTGCAGAACTGGATGAGGATGCACTCACTGATCTGATACAGATATCAGTCCAATACTGACTCATATAGCTGGGTTAGGTACGGGTAACACTAGATCTGTTCAGTACAAGTCAGTGACATTTTGTTTATGCTAAAGGAGTACTAACATTTTATGGTGGGAGCTAGCAACAAATATTAAGTGCATTTATACAGTTATGCATTTATGTGTCTGCTATGTGCAAGTATAAGCAGATACATGTTAATATTTGGTGTGTTTTTAAACTTCTTTTGTGCAAAATTGTATGTATTTGTGTGTAACTCTTCTCACAAGTTTGATAAAGCATTAAAAAAAAACCCCATCAATATGTGAAAAATTCAGTAGTCATGCACTATGACTTATCTTAGCAGTTTGTGTAACCATGGCAATAAAAAACAGAATAAGCTGCAATAAAGTTCCAATTCATGTACACTGGGAAGACATTATGAAAATAATTGAACCCACACCTTTTTAGAGCCTGATCACTTCATTGTGCTATAATTTACTTGAAAAGGTCAGAAGACTTCAGACTTTATTGGGCTCCATCAGTGTCTTGAAATTTAGGGGAGTGTTCATAAAATGACACTATAAGTTTTATGTTTATGCCTGATTTTGCACAGAATATGAAGACTTGACAGTAAAGGATGTCATCTCTGGGCATGGAAATGATTTAAACTGCCGTCACTGAAAGACTATTTACAACTTATACCACATGTTTCTTCATCTTTTTTCATACAATGTGGTCCAACGACTTACTGAATTTGACTTTTAAGATTCAAAGTGACAGGATTTCCCTCCAATTACATATAATAATAATAATTAACCCTTTCATGCATAAATTGTGAGAACTTTTGTCAAGATTTTTTTCTTCAGTGTTTTTATTTCTCCTTAGGCATGAAAAAAACAATGTGATCGAGTTGTTTTTTTTCTACGGAGTTTCAAAAATATCCATGCATTTAATTTTTGAAGTAAAGAAACGTGTTTGAAACCCAATATCAGAAAGTGATATGAAAACAATGAAATAAAAACATTTTTAATGCTGCTAATCTGATGTCTTCTCACATTTTAACATATTCTAATGCTAGTAATTACTCACTTCATGGAGATAATATGCAAAAAAACCCCAAAAAACTTGTCTAACAAATAACAATTGATTTACACTTAAACATGTTAGTGCAGATCAGGTTTATCAAGAACAGCAAAGTGACAGTAATGGTCTGAATGTCAGTGTATGGGATGGTGCGTAAGTGTTCACTGTGTTGGCTGATATAGAACTAAAACAACAAAAGCCATGCATATACAAGAGAACAGCTGGAGAATAACTGTCCACTGGAGTGACCTATGCATGAAAGGGTTAATTAGAACAGCTTGTATGTCATAGCAACTAGGAGGCTGCCATTTTGGACTGAAAGTTGTTGTCAACAAGACCAACACTGAATCCACCCTTTTTGACAATGAGGGCTGCCCTGCACTTATATGCTGTTCCTGGCCCTCTGTTCACCTAACAGTATCACTATCCCTAACAGTATTCTCCTATGTGCCTCTATGACCATGCAGTGACCCCAAAAGACCTGAAAAAATTAGGTCAACATTACTGTCCAAAGAATTCATCCAAGAGCCCACCAAATGTGAAGGGGATCGAACGATTTGGTGAAGAGGAATTGCGTTGGCACCATTGTCAAAGGTCAAATTTTATGTGTTGACCCTGATTTGATCTTGAAAATTACGGTCATGTTCGATGGCAAAAGAACTCATCTAAGAGCTTGCCCAACTTACACCAGGACGACTGGACGATTTGATGAATAATAATCATATTGACACTGACAGACGGACACACAGATGGATGCCGTAGGGTACAGCAATACGCCGCAGTCAATGGCAGAGGAGTAAAAAACACCAGATTTTTGTGTATTTGTTTCTAAACTCTGTTAAAGTGTGGTGTGCAATGCTATAGGGGCACTTATACCTATTTTCTTGTTACAATGTTAGGAAATAAACAGTGAAACTTGATGTTGTTTTACGTATAATGGGATGGCCAAAGTGTCATCCAAACAGTGAAGTGCAGTAAACACTGGTGTGGTTTGGATGGTACTCAGTACTGACAAACAGCCAAAGCCCAGGTATCAATGTGGAAAACTTAGATCACTGTGTCCCTGGAACTGGGGAAAGGTACTGACAGTTAATACACAGAGGGATATGAGTCAGCAGAGTACAGATGGGCATATTAGTCGCCACATATCCTCCCCCTTGCCCTTAGCCTTTCCTTCTTTCTCCCTCCTTCTTTTCTCCTTCTGTTGTAAACTCATGGTAATGTGTCACAGCTCCCAATATAAAATCAGCCCATATTTGTCCCCAATCAGTCGATTTGCTGTGGTGTGAGGGCCTGCACGCTCATCACGGTTAATCTCTTCCTGCTCTTCATGGAGCAGGAACAGCCTAAAGCAGATTGTTGCTGCGCTACTGGAAGTAGAGATGATTAAGCAGCAATGTACGAAAATATGTAATATATATTTTATATTATACACAGTTCAGTAATTTAATAGAACTTTAAAGAAAAAAAGCTGTGAGAATTTATACTCTGCATGTTTCATATCCTTGGGGTGCAACAATAATAATTACTACACCCCTCACAGTTTTTTTATTCTCCTTTAATAATGTAGGCTTTCTGTTCATGATTAAATTATTTTGTTTTAGTGTCATTATTATTATTATTATTATTATTATTATTATTATTATTATTATTATTATTATTATTATTATTGTGAAAATGTCTCCTAAGTGGTAAAAATTACAATTTCCAATAAAGTTGGAAGGATTTTGTTTTCCTCTTTTTATTCCTGTTTATACACATCAGTAATCACCTTTGACCAGGTTGAATGATTACATACTGAGTCCCAGTTGCACTTTTATCTATCAAGAAGAGATCACATTGTCACAATCATTTCATGAGAAGAAGTAAAACATATTTTATACTAACTTTATGCTCAACAGTGTATATAGTAAATTAAATAGTATATATATTTATGTATATAGCTGGAATGTGGACTAATATGAAAGATTCTTGTGTTCTTATATGAAACTGTTTCTAATGCCAGTTGTTCACTGGCATTAGCTCAGTCCATTTCTAAGCTAACACATTTCTTGGTTGTCTACATCGATGCTAACAGCATGTATATTGATGCTTCAGTGCCTCTCTCCTGTTCCTGTAGAGCAGCAACAGTGTACTTGGAAATGGAGTGTGCTAACCATCACCACAGACTCCAACACACACTTCATGTATATTGTACAGATTATAAAGCTCTTTGGAGACCAATCTCATACTTTTGAAATTGATACAGCAGTGACATTGTTTTGCTAATATGAATTTGTCACTAAAATGTATGTTTTAACCTCCATGCACCAAAAAAGAAAAAAAAAAAAAAAAATCACTGCTTTTATATTTGTCTCATAAATTTGCAGGTCTGTTGGGAAGCACCCGTTTCACTGGCTCATCATGTAACTACAGCACCCTGCTGCTGGAAGAGGAATCCGGTCTGCTGTACGTGGGAGGCAGAGGAGCTCTGTATTCGCTCAACATCTCCAACATCTCCACACCTGCAAACCTCACAGTGAGTGCCAAGATGCTGTGAGCACCTTCCTCAAGTCAACACGTAATTACATTAGTTACAAAAAATCAGCAAACCCCATTTCATGAGTTTTTCCACTTATTTCCAAAGTGTTAAAAGGAGGACAAACTAATAATAGCCTTAAGCAGATTGAGCAAATCCCATTGTGTTCCTCCAATTTTATGGATATTGGATTAAAAGTACCAGGCGTTTATTCAAGGGTTACTGAATCAAGTCAAAACCCAGCAATGTGTATTTTATGCACATCCAGAAATTTCAGTGTGTTTTTTTTTTGCTTTCTATTCTTCCATTTCCACATACATCATTTTCTCTCCTTCTTTATCTACAGATCAATCTATTCACCTGTTTATAGTCTCTTTTGTCCATATCTGTTTGTCTAGCTAACTGAGCCATTATTATTACCTCCATTGTTTTGCAGATTGATTGGGACGCTTCCCCAGAACAGAAGAAACAGTGTCTAAACAAAGGCAGAGACAATAAGGTACAAAGCTACAGTTATACACTCACTGATTCAGCTACTTTTTAGAAATTATTATTGGAAAACACTAAATGAATCACTTCTGCTTTGTATTGTGAGAATAAAAACACTCAATTTTCATTAGTCTATTTGTTCTACTTTTCTCAGTAATTAAGGATTTTATGCACTGAATCCAAATTTGACAGATTTTACCCTCGTTCATTGAATATTTGCATAAACTAGCGCTGCATGCTGTGCATTGCACTATTTTTTGTTGTTGTTGTTGTTGTCTTTTGAGTTGATTATCTATGAGCCAGAAATAGCCTGTTTTGTTCCCTGTTCCCTGCAGACGGAGTGCTACAATCATGTCCGCTTTCTGCAGCGGTACAATGAGACTCACCTGTACGTCTGTGGAACAAACGCCTTCAGGCCTCTCTGTGCTTATATAGTAAGAAATAATGGGCTTTCACAGTTCTGTAAAAGGACAAGAATGAATGGCCCTGAACTTATATGATTTGCTTGTGATTGTTCTTTCTGTTAAAGGATGCAGAGCGCTTCAGTTTCTCCTCTGGCTTTGAGGAGGGAAGAGATAGGTGTCCATATGATCCAGCCAAAGGATATACTGGCCTCCTTGTAGGTAGGCCTGCCAATTTTGCATTTAATCTACCCTTTATTAACTGGTAAAGTCAAATACGTATGCATACATGCAGTTTGTTGTAGTAGCAAAAAGGAAAAAGGGAGTTTTACTGCAGAGATCTAGTATATACACAAGACTGTAGATTATACTCTAACAGGCTTTGTGCAGATGCATATGGTCAGGAAGAACCAACACAACACATTTATGTATTTTCGTATAATCCTATTTCAACTTGACTTATTTATAATATTTATAATTTTATACTTTAAGTCTATTTTGTTTGCATTTATACTTTTATCTGTCATGACAGGGATTTCTCTCAAACTAAATTTCAGTATATAATCATGTGCAATGACAATAAAGAATCTATCTATCTATCTATCTATCTATCTATCTATCTATCTATCTATCTATCTATCTATCTATCTATCTATCTATCTATCTATCTATCTATCTATCTATCTATCTATCTATCTATCTATCTATCTATCTATCTATCTATCTATCTATCTATCTATCTATCTATCTATCTATCATTAGGATTAAACTTAAATTAAAGAAGCAGTGAAGAAAATAGTTTGAAGGCTACAGTAGAAAGAAATCAGGGAAAAAAACCAAACAGAATTTGGTAATACACTTCTTCCTTCAGTCTGCTTCAGACTGTATAGAAAATAGATAATACTGCTTTACACAGCTATGGAAAAGTTAGAGGGGGCTGCCATGTTCCTTTTATAATGACCCACAGAGTCTGCACATCTGACAGTTATGACAACAATCGGCATTTCCTCCCACCTTTCTTAAAAACACCAGTGACTGGCCAAAATCTTCCATCTTGGGTAAGATTTTCTAAAGCCTGAAAACAGATTCAAAAGAATGCAGGAAAAACCTTGTTTCCTCTCAGACCTCTTTACAACACGCAGAAAGAATTTCTGCCCAGTAACACCAAAAGTTTTAATTGAAGCAAAAATAAAAGTACTAAAAAAACTATAAATACAGCTACAAGTTGTTGATTTTTTTTTTTTTTGCCTATTATTGTGCATTAATTGCTGTGCTGTGGGTCAAGAAATCTTAAATTTTACAAGAATAATATGGCTTTACACAATATGGAACAATGGTTTTGTAAATAATGTCAGATGTTTCATGTCATCCAACCTTGAAGCTTGATTGTAAGTGTCTTTGTAATACCCAAAAAACTAAACAAACACTACATAAAAACTCATCTTAAACTAGTTATTTCCTTAAAAATAAAAAACAAAAAATAAATAAATATACTAATAATAAAAACTAATGACTATTTCAAGACCATAATGAGCTCTTGTTCTTTACATTCTTTTTTAGTTTAGGCATGTACTAGATATTATATATTATGTAGATATTACACATTATGTGACATATTTTCATGTTTTTTTTTTGGTTTTTTTTAATCTTTCTTTGTGTCTCTGTGTTCGTGGTTCATTCTTGATCCATGCTATGATCTGTTAATCAGACGGCGAGATGTTCACGGCCTCTCAGTACGAGTTCCGCAGTTCCCCAGACGTCCGCAGGAACTTCCCCTTCCCCACGCTCAGGACAGAGGAAGCCCCCACCAGGTGGCTTTTGGGTTAGTACAACACATGACATAGACAGAATAATCCATATTTATGTACAGTAGATACAGCCACAAGCAGACAATAGTTCACGATGTACAGTCATGGAAAAAATGATTAGACCACCCCTTGTTTTCTTCAGTTTCCTGGTTATTTTAATGCCTGATATAACTAAACGTAAATTTGTTTGGACAAATATAATGATAACAACAAAAATAGCTCATAAGAGTTTAATTTCAGAGCTGATATCTAGCCATTTTCCATGTTTTCTTGATAATAACCAAAATCACTTCAGTTCTTACATCAATACCTATGGCATTGTACTGACAAAAACTGTGCTTTTAGGCATTCCATGTTTTCTTTCTGTCTGTTTTAGTCATATGATACACACAGGAGTTAGTACTGGATTGCATAACCATTGTTTTAGATGACTTCTAATGGTCTAATATTTTTTTCCACGACTGTATATGTTTATTCAAAATACTAAAGATTGTGCTGAATCTTATTGTAACTTTGCACATTATTTTAACACAGAAATTGTGAATGAAAATCCACGAGTCTAAAAATAAGTGCACTGCAGCTCAAACTGGCTTCCATGGAGACACTCTCAGCTGCTAATAGATCTGTGTTTGGACATGTGCTCTTGTGTGTTTGTGTATCTTGTTTGTGTCTGTACAGAGGCAGACTTTGTGGGTTCTGTGCTGTTGAAGGAGAGCATCAACAGCTCTATCGGTGACGACGACAAGATATACTTTTTTTTCACCGAGAGAAGCCAGGAGCAGATTGCTTACCCAAGCCAGACCAAGGTGTCCAGAGTTGCTCGTGTCTGCAAGGTCAGAGACAACAATTAACCATTACCCTAAAATATATATAAAGGGTTTTGGTACTTTGGGATGTCATTTTATTTATAGACAAACAGGGTTGAAAGAAGTGAGAAGGACAGCTGCCAATTATATTCGACGCATATGTTTTGGGATTATTTAACCCTTTCATGCATGAATTATGAGAACCTTAATCAAAATTTTTTCCTGAGTGTTTTTATTCCTCTTTAGGCATGAAAAAAAACAATGCGATTGAAAATTTTCTTCTGAAAAAAAAATAAAAATAAAAATAAATAAATAAAAATTATTTTTTTAAAAAATTAAAAAAAATACATACAAAAAATAATAATGAAAAAATAAATTCTTATGAACCTATTTTTCATGAAGTTGCAAAAATGTCCACTCAGCTGGACACCACACATTTAATTTTTGACTCACAGAAACATGTATTTACTGATAAATTGTGTGAAAACTATGGGGAGGGCTTGTGATTCTGGAGGTTTATGCTCAGGAGAGATCTACATAATGTTATCTATTCATGTCAGAAAAGATATGTAGTGTCTTAAAACTTTAATAAAGATATGTGTAAAAAAAATCAAAAATAAAAAAAAATAAAAAAACAACGAAAAGAACAACAAAATCCATGAATATACAAGAGAACTGCTGTAGAAGAGCTGTCCACTGGAGTGACCACTGTGCATGAAAGGGTTAAACCAGGGGTCTCAAATGCATTTTCTTTCAGGGGCCACATTCAGCCCGATTTGATCTCCAGTGGGCCAGACCTGTAAAATAATAGCATAATAACCTATAGATAATGACAACTCCAAATTTTTGTCTCTGTTTCAATGCAAAACCCCCCCCCATTAAATGATGAAAATACTTACTTTTATGAACTATCCAAAAAAAATGTGAATAACCTGAAAAAACTGAAATTTCTTAAGAAAAATAAGTGGAATTTTAACAATATTATGCCTCAACTGATCATTTATCCATGTGCATTATGGATCAGATCTACAAAGACATTAAACACTTAGTAACAGGCAGAAACAAGTTAAAATTGTGCTTAATTTTCTTTAGACATTTCAGGTTGTTCATATTTGTTCAGGTTATTCACATTTTATTGTTACAGGATAGTTTGTAAATGCTAATATTTTCATAATTTAATGTTAATTTTTGCACTAAAACAAAGACAAATATTTGAAGTTGTCATTATTTATAAGCATAATGTAATATTATTTTTTTTCACATCAAACTAAGAAGAAAATATGGAGTCATTATTTTTTGTAAGTTATTTTGCAATTATTTTACTTTAGATCGTATTGGTCTGTATGTGGAACCTGAACTAAAAGGAGTTCGACAGCCTTGACTATGGAATTTTTGCACTTTGCAAATTCATCCTATGGGCCAGATTGGAACCTTTGGCGGGCCACATTTGGCCCCCGGGCCGCATGTTTGAGACCCCTGATTTAAACCTTTTGAAACCATTTGACATACTCTAAATGGATTTATGAAGATTTTCTGTTCTTGGTTTCTCACCCTAGCCACCCCAGTCTTGCAGTAATTACAGCGCTGAATGAACCAGTAGTTACATGTCTGTAATCTGTCTTTCTGTGCCACTGTTGTCAGGCAAACTTCAAGTCCACCAATCTCCAGCTCTAATGGCAAACGCTCTCTCTCTCTTTAATACCCATCTCTCACTCTTCCACTTGCCGTCCTCCTCTCTTTGCCTTTTACCTCATTTCACTTACAATCAGCATCTCTGGACTAGACAGCACGCCCAGCAACCACTCTTAGAGGTTATGGAGACACGTTTTTCTCTCTATCCTCCCTTGTTCCTGTTGAGTCGTTTTTTTGTAGAAACTGATGATAGTACAATATTATATTAGTGCATATGCTGCTGTAATGAGGTTACAGCATTATTCCCTTCTATGATACTCCCAAGCAAATCTCATTGTCTAGGGTTGTAGTTTTTGTTGTAAAATAGTTTTATTAATGTAAAAATGAACAGGTCCTGTTTTCTTTCTTTCCAGCTGTAATTCAATCTGAATTTCTTGTGTTCAGTTGTCATTGCAGGGTTACAGTTCTTGTATTTTTTTGTCTTTTTAATGCCACACATCTTCATGAGCTGCATCTGTAGGAAAACTCAAGGATTTTTTTTTTTTTTTTTTTTTTTACTCACAGTATCTCACATTCATGAAAGTTATCATGCTGAGCCCCCATATGAGGGATTATTGGTTGGTCTTTGGCACTAAATCTTCAAAAAAGGTTGGAAATGAAGCAAGTCTTCAGGCAGGAGTATTTTCAAAAAGGTATTTTTATCAACGAAATTCTCATGGAAACAAAAGGCAGCCCTGGGGAATTCAAACAAACAAACCGCAGCCTCCTTTGTCTCTCTTGTCGATCACTAATCTCTATGCAACTCCAGTGCTTGGCTCCATCATTGAGCCAGCATGGAACCATTTTTAAATTGTAATACTACTGATGGTCACAGGGGTTGGCACCAAAGAAGCCGACCCCCATAGGCTTACATTGAAGTTTTCTCTAAAAAGCCTAAATTATTTTTTTTCCAGGAGCCATTCTGGCCTCATCCATTTTATTTGGACCCTCTAATAAATGATCTGGTGGTCCATCTGTGAAATTTCCCTCTTTAACCCATAAAGACCCAGCGCTACGTCTGTGGCAATTCCCAAATAAGGTTTTCTTCATATTTAACCTTTATTATTAGATTTATCACCATTTATTCTAATATTATGCTTTGTATTTTGTGTAAATAATGTATTTCCCTATGTTTTATTAACTGATCATTTAGATCACAGGTGTCAAACATGAGGCCCGGGGGCCAAATCCAGCCCACTAAAGGGTCCAGTCCGGCCCTTGGGATGAAGTTGTGAAATATAAAAATTCCACAAAGATATTAACAGTCCTTTTAGTTCAGGTTCCACATTCAGACCAATTCTATCTCCAGTGGCTAAAACCAGTAAAATACTGTCATAATAATCTATAAATGCTCACAAATCCAAATTCCTCTCCTTGTAAATTTAAATATTTTCATGTATTTACACTAAAACAAAGTATAATTTCACAAAAAATATGAATAACTTGAAATGTTTTAAGACAAGTAAGTACAATTTAACAATATTCTGCCTTGATATTAAATGTTTTGTGTATTTGTAGTGATCTGTAAGTTATAATGACCATGTGGAATTGATAAACTGAAGCATAATATTGTTAAAATTACACCTAATTTTTTCAGTTTGTTCATGTTATTCACATTGTTTGAAAGGATAGTTTGTAGATGTAAACATTTTCATTGTTTAATTTGACTTTTTTCACTCTAAAACATAGAGAAAAGTTTGGAGTTGACATTATTTATATATTATTATGTTATTATTTTACTGGTTCGGCCCACTGCAGATCAAATTTAGCTGAATGTGGCCCCTGAACTGAAATGAGTTTGACATCTCTGATCTAGATGTTCATTATAGCTCAGATTCAAGTGGAGGGTTATTATATCAGAAACGGAGTAAAGTGACTTTTTCAGGAAAGATATCGATAACTGAACATAAACCATCCTCTGTCATTTATTAAAACTCCATGGGTTTCACTGGTGAATCCTCTGAATGTCCACTTGGGTCCTATCTAATGACCATGAAAAGATGACAAACTGTATTTTACACCAATTATTTACAGGTATTGATAGGATTAGTGGATTAACAGGAACTAAACATTTTAGATCAGTAGATGATTTTGGTTGAGGGTAGATGATTGAGTCCTTATGGGTTAATTCAATCTCAGGGTGAATTGAAAAGTTGATGTCTACAGTGATTTTTTACCTGTAGTTGTGGTTAACAGCTCCACTAGCAAGTATGTGAGGCAAGGCTTGATAAAGTTCTGCCCCTTTTGTCCAAATATGGTCACATCTGGCTCCAAAAAGCTAACATGGCCAAATCGCAAACTACTAGCTAGAAACCAACAGGCGACGTCCTAGCTCCTACATCCATTAATTATACAGGGTGGGGAAGCAAAATTTACAATATTTTGAGGCAGGGATTGAAAGACAGTGTATGACCAATTGGTTTATTGAAAGTCATGAGAATTTATTTGCCACAAGAAAATTGACATAATAGAAAATGTTTTTATTCTATGTGTCCTCCTTCTTTCTCAATAACTGCCTTCACACGCTTCCTGAAACTTGCGCAAGTGTTCCTCAAATATTCGGGTGACAACTTCTCCCATTCTTCTTTAATAGTATCTTCCAGACTTTCTCGTAATAGTTTTGCTCATAGTCATTCTCTTCTTTACATTATAAACAGTCTTTATGGACACTCCAACTATTTTTGAAATCTCCTTTGGTGTGACGAGTGCATTCAGCAAATTACACACTCTTTGACGTTTGCTTTCCTGATTACTCATATGGGCAAAAGTTTCTGAAAAGGTATGGATAATAGTGTTGGGTATGATTATGACATCAATATATGTTTGGTTTCAAAACAATTGACGTAGTGTCTGCTGAGAAAAAACAACTAAATGTTCATTGTAAATTTTGCTTCCCCACCCTGTATATAGTCTATGTTCTTTCCTGTATAGAACACACCACCTGAACAGGTAAGGGACGGGGTGAGCACAGCATGAAATGCAAAGGGCACAAACAAACAAACAAAGGACAGTACATGATTTCTGCTGACATCTACCAAACATAGGACCACATGTAAGCATAAATGTCTTTATTATAAAAAAAAAGTGTCAATAGCTACAGAAATGTCTCTGTCCTCCATCTGTCCTCTCCTGCTACCTGTAAGCCCTTACTATTCACTGTAAAGGACCTAATCATGCAAACCTGAACTCATTCTCTCAGAGGCAGCTAACGTCAAGGTAAAGCAATAAACCACAAATAAAACCATAAGACCATTCATAATAATCAGAACTGATAATCTAATCAATAACCAACACATAGATAATAATGTTGTGTAAACAGGACATAATTTATGCATACATTTTCATTCCATAAAACTATTCACTGTAAATCTTTAGTTTGAACGCCTTGATAATATTGAAACCTTAATTAAGACCTTCATACGTTATTCACTCAAATCAATGCTTGATTATATCGATCATACTTTTTTTCCTCATGCTCTTAGAATGTGATATTAAACCGCAGACTGTGAATAATTTCTGAAGATTACACATGCTCAAAATCTTTTAAACCTATATACTCCGGCATTTCATCTCCTCTGGGAATAAGGTCTGGGCTCCACTTCTGCTCTCTCTTCGTCAGTAGAGCTGGGTTGTCAGAGAAGTCGGAAGCATAATAAGGCAGTCTGAAATAGGCCACAGCAGCACATGCAGATGTCGAACTGGTCCCCATACTCAGCCCTGTGGCAGCCAGACACCAGATCTACAGACTGCAAAGGCCCTGGCAGTCGCCTCTGGCCTGAAACCCCAGAAGATTTGCCATTTCCGAGCTGCCTAACTAGTTGTCCTCTTGTGTTTCTCACTAGCCTTATATACTTCCTCATGACCTATTTAGACAAAGAAGGAAGGAAATGACATGAGCATGACATACATGGTAGTTGTTTTTATTAGCACAGAGAAAAATGACACATTTGAATTGTTTTGTGTATTAAAATAGTATTTACCCACTTGGTATTTGCAAGTAAGGCAGTCCTTGTACTATTTCCCTTGCAAACCAATAGATATACATAAGGAGCACTTATACTCATATATAGTACAATGGAGGAAAATAGTTTTTGGACACCCCATGCATTTGTGATACATTGCATGAGGAATGACTTGTAAGGCATTGAACTCTGCCAAGTTTTGTGCCATTCTGCAAACCCACATACTCTGTTCTGCACGTGCTCTGTTCCATCGAGGTCAAAACTGGATGTTTCAGCAAGATAATGCCCCTTGAAATACATTCAGGGCATGACATGTTGAAACTGTCAACAGTTCAGTTTTTTTTACTGTCAACAATATACAAAAAAAATAGCATTTATTTGTGTCTGTCAGATGCAGACTCACCTTTTGAAACAAAAAAAGTTTTTCTGCAAATATTTCATAATAATATTTGAGATTGAGTAAAATTTTAATGGTGTTCAAAAACTTTTTCCCATTACTGTGTCTTAAAGTTTCAGTATAAGTGTTGCCAAATGAGAAATAAAGTTTTTCTCTGCACCTAAAACATTTGCCAAGTAAAGAGGTTTTAAATTAAAGACAGCTATTCTCCAGTGTTGGGTTTCTCATTTTAAAAAGCACAATATACCACTAAAGAAAATTATGTGTTTTAAATTCCCCTGAACCTTACACACTGAACCTATATGAGTTTGTTTGTAAATGTGACTAAGCCATTTTTTTTCTGCATAATGAGGCATAATGAGCAGAAATCCTGACACATAGTTAATTCGAGGGTCATTATAACTGTTACCAGATGGGAAATAAAGTATTTACCTGTACCGAAAGTGTTTAATTGGGAAAACAGATTTAGGTGAAAGATTGATCAACTCATTCTGAGGTAAGAAAAAGAGATTCTTGTTTTCAGCTAATTGTACACAAACTGAGAATATAACTATAAATATTGCATCAGTATCTGCAAAATCTCCCCTAATCCAGCATCTCTTATGGAAAGACTAAAGGAATTTATCTTTGATGCGGACACTGTCTCAGACTACCCTGACATTTTTTCATCTTCATCATCTCGTCTTTAGTCAATTTCCCCACAGGCACATCTTTACGGTGCTATGCTTAGATTCTTGCTCTTATTCCCTTCAAGTTATAGCATGACAGCCCAATGACCCCGACTTTGACTGATAGATTGTAATATATCAGTGCATCTCTAATTCTACTTAAATTCAGCTCTCTCTACCACAGTATCCTCATTTCTACCCAGAAATCATCCATCTTACATCGACTAATACTTACTTTATAGGGTTTTTTTTCTGAAAATAATGATCTAAAAGAGTGGATGCATTTGTCAGTGGTCTATTCTTCCACTTTGCTCTTCTCTTCTACCAAAAATTGAGTTGTTATTATGGATGGAAGTGTTCCCAACGGTGGCATTTTTGGTTTAGATACTTATGCGTCATATCGATTTAGGCTATTTTGCTATTCTCGTGGGAGGCTCAGCCGTGGTAAGGAACAGGCAGAGTATTATGATAAATGGCAGTTAATATGGAAAAGACATAAATAAAGAATGATGAAGCACTACAATTCAGGCAAACAAAGAGAGAAATAGTTTCCATCTCTTTTTATTCTTTTCTAAATGAGGTGTGCTAAATTACTCTTTTAGGGAGACATTTCTTGCAGCCTTGCCTCCCAGTGCTACCAAAATGCAATTAGAATAAATGCATTGAAGTAGGCACTAGAACAGCAACATCAACTGTTTCCATATGAGTGTATATCATACCTTCCACTTGCTCTTATAGTTATTATAGTGAGTTTATAGCTATAGATTTATATGTTGTGATTTGCTGCTTATATTTAAGGTTTTATGGTTACTGTTCTGTCAGGCCACATTTGTTATGCAGCAAGTTCACATAATGACAAAATACAATAAGACAACATCAGTGCCGACATCAACTATAAAACACAACTAGTGCAGAAAATTGAAATTCATGTCAAGTGCAGCTATAGCAAATACTAATATGCGGAATGCAAATGTGTAAGGAACGCAGCCAGAGTGCCAAGTGCTATTACATAAGCATATCAGTAACACTTGCAATGAAAGAGACTTGCAGTCTTTTGGTCCTCGAAGCAGGTTACTTGAAATGACAACCAAAGGACGATCAGCTTCAACTCTATCTGGACTGAAAGGTTCTGGCAATCCAATAGCATTAGCCCTGTAAGGACCTATTTACTGTAAAGGACCAAAAGTTTGGCCTGACTCTTCCCTAAGAGCTATTTAATGGCCATTTAATGGTTAAATATGTAAGATTTGTGCATGCTTGCGTGTTTATGTGACATTTATGATGTCATATAGTAATGTTTTTAACAGTTGGTCGTGTTGCACATTATTGCAGCAGAAGAGAGGCAGTAATGAACATGGAACCAACCATTTCATGAAGTTTTTATTCCTGTACTCTTCATAAACAATAAGTTTACAGGCTGTTATTATGGATGTAAGCAAACACAACATGCTAGCTCTGAAATGGAGGTAGCTAATGACTTGCCCTCAGTGCAAAACAGACACAAACTTGACATAAGGACATGCCAATATTTCACATTTAATCATTGGACAATCAAGTCTATTCCTGTTGGACAGTTTTATGTTTTCATACACTAAAACAATGATGAGTTCAATGAAAGAGTCATCATCTCAGTAGAAGCATCAAAAGAGTTAAATGTGTTTCTCAACAAGGTCATTGTCAACACCTTTTATCATAGTCGACACAGGTGACTCCTTGTGATCAATAATCTGAAATCAATAAATAAGAATCTGGCAGGAGTCTAATACTGAAACAGAAAGACCTGTATGCAAATGGTATGCAATTGATTTTGCTGTTCCTTGACCTGCATAGAGACCTCATTCATAATAAGTTTCTCAAATAACTTTTTAACTAAAGGAGCCGTAGCTACTGGCCTAAAATCATTAATACTATAGGGGTATTATTCTCAAGTGAAATGGAATGTTTCCAAATTATCTGCTGAAGTTTTCAGTAATTGGCCACAGATATTTTCTGGTGCTAGACTCTTAAGTCTTAATATGTCTCAAGAGGTTACTCACTCTCTTCACATCAATATCAAATGCTGGAGAGGCTATGGGCTTTTCTGTTATCTGTGCAGTAAAATTAGTATTACAAAATAGATTAAAAAAAAAAAAGTTAATCAACCAGTTGTTTATCTGAGTTAGAACCAGCTGGATTGTCTGCCCTGTTGAACTTATCCTACAATCCTGTCATAGTTTTCATTCAATTCTAGTCTTTCTTTAAGTGGCTGCTGAACTCTTATACCTTGTTATGAGAGGTCTCAGGTTCAGATCCCAGACGAGCCCCCATTTGTTACAACCCAGCTCTACTAGGGGAAAGAGCAAGTAAAGGAGGTAACAAAACTAGGTGGAATTTTTTTTTTCATTTTCAGTCCCCATCACCTTCTTTAATGTTCTCTGTAAAGTTAAAAACATATTTTTTTAAAAATTTTACCAAGCTGAGCCTTACATATCAAACTATTCATTTGTATGAATGGAGTAATGTGAACTGATGTGTATGATATGTGCATGTGTCTACTCTGTTATTAGAAGACATAGAGCTGTGGTCAGTGAAGGGTTTATTAGTATGAAGTGGGTTTATCAGCTGACTGACTTAATTTAATCCATCCATCCATCCATCCATCCATCCATCTATCCATCCATCCATCCATGCTCTCTATGTACAGACTGACTGGGGTGGCCAGAGGACCTTGCAGAGGAAGTGGACCACCTTCCTCAAGGCCAGGATGGTGTGTTCAGTCCCAGAGTACGAGCTCCACCTCAATATTCTACGCAGTGTGTTTGTACTGCAGGGACGAGACGCTCAAAGCAGTGTTTTTTACGGCATCTTTGGCCTGGAATGGTAAGAAATTCTGTTTTTATTCCAAACAGTTTATATCATTGAGTCTGAAATGTCAAATTACACAGTGAGATAAAACATCAGGCTTTCACAAACTTATCATTATTTTTTCAATTGAACTGCATTTTTTTTAAAAAACAGAGAAAAATCAAAAACAGGATGCACTGTTGGAGGAGAAATGTTTGCTTGTTGTTATCTTCTGTTAAGGGAAGACGGAGCAACTATGCATTATCCACAGCTCACAGTGATGAGTAGGTATTTATTTGCTGTAGTGAAATGGATGGGGCAATGATAAAGTGCATTGAGTTGCTTCAGAAGTGGAAGGTGCAGCAGAAAGTGTAGACAAGCATGATGAATGTTTGCTTAGTGGTTTTCCTTTCTCAGAAAAGCACAGTACTTCATTCTGATGAGGATGTATAGCAAATCTAATATTTATCTAATATTTCATACATAATATATCAATTGTTCCACTTATTTTTTCAGTTATTTTTTACTTACAGGGGAGTGTTCTTTGAGTAAATGTCTTAGGATGTGAGTGTTACCACAAATGCTAGTGGATCATGTCAGTTCTTGAAGGCGATTCACAAATCTTGAGTCTTGAGTATAAGGCTTCAAACCTAAAAAAGATTGAAGCCCCTTTTAAACTAAACAGAAAAAAAAGTTTAATATAATCTTTAAAGGGGTCATATTTTGCTAAACCCACTTTTATTAATCTTTGGTACATTTATTTGTGTTTTTGTGGACCCTAATAGTTGAAAAAGTTTGAATTTGAACCCTCCAGGTGCTACAAAGCTATCTTTATATTCATTTTGGCAAAAATCAAGTGGATTTCTACAACCTGTTTTAATTCCTGCTTAATGTGTTACGTCTATAAATAGTTGTGTCACGACATTTGCATATATAAGGTCAAGACTTCAGATGAACATTTTTCCGAATACACCATAATTGTTTGTCAGCAGCAGCAGTTGTAGTCCATGCTGAAAATATGTGCAAACTTCGAGCCAATTACCTAAAATGTTCAGTTGTTGATTGAATGGCCAGTGCTCAAAACGATCTTTCTGATGTCATTACTCAGAAATAGGGTTGAAGATGGACCTGTGGAGTTTAATTAATGAAGAATTCACTCCCAAGCATAGGATTTACAGTTTGTGTAGACCACAGGGAAATCTCAGGGAATGTCTTAAAATGCATAATTCCATTTAAAAAAAGCTAAATATCACTCCTTTAAGTCAAGGACGACATTCAGCACAACCTATGACACTATTCCTATACCTGATTAATGTTATGAGACAGACATGATGATCACAAATCACAAATTTGCATTATACTAAGAGCTAAGAAGAATAGCGATCAGTTTTATGAAGTTGACGAATTAAACAGCGGGGTAGTTCTTTAAAGAACCAGATAAGCCTGATGTGACAATGTCAGGACGACGGCTGCCAGTGGAAAAGCTGGCAGTGCGGTGAGTGTGTGTTTATGCTGATATGCAGAGTCATGCTGCATAAAACTGTCCCAAGGGTGTTTAGATCCAGATAGAGAGGATAACTTTGCAATGGGCTGGTAATGTTATCTTTTTTCTCCTTGCGTTCTATTTCTTTTTCTAAATGCCATATTTCCTTGAGTGGATATTCAATCAACCTCCATCAGTCTACCTCCCCACCTGCTGCAACAGCTGTAGTTTTTCCTTTCTTCGCCTTTTCTGCCCGCCTTGTCCTGCCTCTGTATGCCTGTTGTGCTAAAAAAAAAAAAAGTACACCTGGGAGAGTAGTAGTCATCGCTACGCATTAGACACAGTATGAGTAAGCCCTGGAGCTATACTGCTAACTAGCTCTGAAGAAAGATTCTGGTTTCACTTCAATCTCATTTTTCTCACATGAATGGTTTTGAAAGGTGATGTGGACACACAATGGCCTAAGAATGTGACACAGACACCCCCCCACCCCCCCATGACTAATATCACCTGTAGGGCTTAAAACTAAGGGTTACCTGGTCCTGATCCCTAACTCACCACGGAGTTATTTTATCTGACAAAACCCTTTCTTTCACAAAAGCTTTGGCAAAACCACAAATGGGGTCGTTTTATTCATGACTCACGGGGAGTGGATATTCTAGTGCTGAGTGTGCTGTTGAAAAAATCTGAAAACAAATATTTCCCTCTGGAGTCGAAGATGGGAGTTGCTTCGGGGGAGATAAAGAGAGAAAATTACACACCTGTCAGTGATACCACTCCCACGTGTTCATTCAGGACGAATTGATAAGAGGAAAATAGAATGTCAAAAGCAAATTCCGCTGCCTCACACCTTCAGTTTTTAGTGAATAATTACAAAACAGCTCTTAGTAGCTTATTTACCTTTTCCTGTCAGTTTTCTGTCTATGATGTGACATGTGTTTGAAATTCGATCGTGGTGGCAGGCGCTCCCCAGATAATAACCTCTCAGTGTTTATTCAGTGTTGAATCATTAATCCTGAGTGTGTCCTCTGGATGCTGGGGGTGGGGTGTTGTCTTTCAGGAAGAATATCAAAGCATCTGCTATCTGCCAGTATGCCTTCTCAGATGTACAGAAGGTTTTTGAGGGGCCCTACATGGAAGTGCAAGACTCAAAATGGAGGGAATATACAGGGAAGGTCCCAGAACCAAGACCTGGATCGGTAATGTTTACAAATCTGTACCACATTTAGTCCAACCTACAACATAAAGCACTGACATTATCTTCTCATCCATCCAGTGTATAACAGATACGCACAGATCTCAGGGCATTAACTCGTCTCGAGACCTGCCGGACAATGTCCTCACTTTTGCCAGAAGGCACCCACTGATGGCCAGTCAGATACATCCAATAGGTGTACGCCCACTCTTGTTCAAGAGGAGTGTCAACTATGTCAAAATAGCTGTGCACAAGGAACCAGCACTTGATGGAAACATTTATACCGTTCTGTTTTTGGGAACTGGTGAGTTACTTTTTCACATTTTCATAATTCGAAATGAGTTGTACTACATCGTGAAGTGCCTGGTTTTGCTTTTATGTATCATTTTTCATTTTAATAAGGATATGAATGTCAAGAATAACAAACAGATGAAAAGCTACCACTGCCTGCTGTGTGTCTTTCAGTACCACAGAGGCATGGAGAGAAAGATACTGCAGATTTCATTTTACAACATCATTTCACTTTATTTGTTGGTGCAGAATATGTCCAGTAAAAATCATTTTGATTTTCTGTTTCACAAAAGCAATTGTTTGTCATGTGTACACGAGGTTTCTGATCTAGAAAACAAACAATGTCTTTTCATATGTAGATTCTGAAATGAAAATCATTCTTTTGTTTTCTTTCCTTTAATTTCTGATACATTTACAAAGCATTTTTATGTTCAGCTTTTTTTCATAATTTTTGTTGTAAGAACATGAACAATAAGAATAAGAAGAGAAGAAAAGTTTTTTTCTTGTGTTTTCTTCAGCATTTGTCATCAGAAGATGTTCCTTTCTTTCTTGTCTTTGAGGTTAAAGTGAGTGAAGTTGATGATTGCGCTGATTTTGATGGTGCTGGCAAGAATAGAGTACATTGGGTATCTTTATTAAGTGAATTAGTGATGAATCACCCTCCTGCATTCATCATACATCAGTAATAACTCAGTTTTATACATGATCCATGAGGATGAACGTAGAAATACTGATGCATCACAAAAAAATAGCACATTGGCAATAGTTTAGAGATACCTGAAATTTTTAGCATCGCTCATGTCTTATTAAAAAAAAGCAAAGACCCCTGGCTCCTGACTGTAAATACAATGAATATTCAGTCACTTAAACAATTGATCAGCCCTTGATTGTTAATCAATTATCTTGTTTAACAAAAGGTTCAGACTGTTAATCAATTGTTTTGTTTAACATAAGGTTCAATGTTTTGTTTCAGATGATGGCTGGCTGCACAGAGCCGTAAACATAGATGGGGAAATGCATATCATCGAGGAGCTGCAACTGTTTGATAAACCCCAGCCTATAGAGAGCATGGTCATATCCTCAGCACTGGTATGTATGATTGTATGTAAAGGTATTTATGAACAAATATAAACCAAATATGCATACACTGCAAAAAATGATTTCTAAGAAAGTGAAAAAAGCCTTATCTTTGGAACATTTGTCTTATTTTTCATTTAAACAGAAAGAAAAGCTTGCCAATAATTTTTTGTCATAAGAAAAATATTCTTATTTTAACTTTTTCTTAATAAGATTTTCCAGCTAATATCAAGCCAGATTTTACTGTAACAAGTTATGGCAGTATTTTGCAAATTATCCCAGCAAAGAATCAACATTGTTTTCCTTATTTTAAGACTGAGACCACTTGCACAACTTCTCCATTTAAGAATCTGAAGCACTTACTCTTATTTTAAGACTTAAATTCTTATACCCAGCTCAGTCAGAGACTAAAATTCCTCATTTAAAGTAATTATGTCTTAAATGACTATGGTTTTATTTCTTGTACTAAGTACTGTTTGCTAAAATTCTAGCATTTTTGTCTAGTTTTAAGGCACATTATGGTTTTTTAGTTGATAGATTTTTTGCGTGTTTTAAGAATTCTCGCCAAGAATTTTTTTCTTACGCCACTGGGAGATTTTTTTGCTCAACATGAGCCAATTTGACCAGATTCAGGAATATTAGGCTTATTTCTAGCAGGACATTTTTTACAGTGTATAGTCTATTAATGCTAAAGCTGTGCTAATGAGTATGTCATCTTAACTCGTAAAGACCCAAACATCCATCATCAACAAAATACACTGACTGACCTAAACTAAAAAATAAATAATCCTATCATTACATGTAAATAATTGAAGTAAAATGCAGTTTGTCACTGTTTCATGATCAACAGATATGTCCCATTTGGACATTCAGAGGCTTCATAGTTACCATGGAAACACCATCATCTTCAGTAACATTAACTGACCAGTAAAACCCATGGAGTTTGACAAATGACAGTGGTTGGAGACACTACTTTTTAATGTTCATTTAAACATATATTTTGCCTAAAAAGTCACTTTTTCTTCAGTTTTCTCTCTTCTGATATAATAACCTTTGAATTTACTCTGAGCTTTTGTAAACATCAATATGATCATTGAATTAAATATAAAAAATATTGGATTTTCACTGGAAAATGCCGAGGATAATATTATAGGAAATGGTTATAAATCACTTTAGGTCTTTAAGGGTTAATAGCTTCATAGGAGGTGCACTTGCAAATCAGAAACAGTACAAACAGTAACATTTCAGTCTCTGTTCTGTTTTAATCATGAATTTCTTAGATTTAACAAATCATGTACTTTTGGTAACTGTATGTTTTATAGACCAGTAGGAAGTAATAATGATATATTTCTTGCTTTCCAGAGGAGTATCTATGTTGGGTCCTACTCTGGAGTTGTCCAACTACCACTGTCAGCCTGTCATAGGTACACTTCATGTTATGACTGTGTATTTGCCAGAGATCCCTTCTGTGCGTGGGATGGGAGGAAATGTGTGGCGATATCTTCACGTGCAAGACGGTGAGAAAACTGAAACTATATGCATCACCCGTACAACATTTTTAGTGCAGATGGGCTGACGCTCACTAAGGAAAGGGGTGTAAAGTGGAGATCAGTGTAAACACATGCTGCTTGCACAAGCGGGGTTTGCAAAGATTTGGCAGAAAACAAACTGCATTCTTGTCGAGACAGATCAATTTGCATTTCTCCGTCATGGATCCTGGGTCTGTATTTCTGAAAATCCCTTCCTCAGTTCCACCTGTTCACAGTAGCATCCTTCATTTCCTTGACAAACTTCAATTTTTGGCCGCCTTCTATTTGTTCTCTATCTCACTGCTGGAGGAATTTAGTGTCAAATTTTTTCTAAAACTTTTCTAAAAACAAATTAAATATAAAGTATTTTATTTGGGCAAAAATAAAGACACTGGAATCAAATGGTGTGCAGTATCAGTATTCCCTAAGAGCAAGAAACTGACCTTTTTATTGTTGTTTTTATTGTTTTTATTGTTGTCTTGAAGTCAGTAATAAACCTTAAGCTTCATTAATTTAACACAATGAACATTTTTGCATTACATGACCTTTTTGGTTGGTGATTAATTCTCGTTTCTGTGCTCAACAACTGAAGTAAACCCTTATTGAATATTTATGCAGTTTATTTTTCCTGCCAGCAGAATTTATATGCAACTGTTGTTACAAACAGCTGCATATAAACTAATAGTATTTTCTGCAGATATTGTCAAAGATTATCCTAAAACACGAGCAGTGCACATTTTTTGCAACTTGAATCAGCATTTATGTAAAGTCACTGAAATGCTTGAAAGGTTGAAAAGTTTGGATTTAGACACATACATACACCAATGAATTTTGCAAACCCTCCTAAATAAACACACTCACTGACACACTTGCATACAGTAGAAACAGATAGAGGCAACCATTTCGCACTGGGGACTGTATGTGCCTAATTTCATTCACTCTGCATGAGCGAATTGCAGACATCTTAATCTTCATTACCACAGCAGACACATCAGCATCTCCTGTGGATTTGTTTTCAGTTTAAGACAAAGCATCACTGTTGGAGAAAGAAGCAAAGATATGTAATTCTTGCAAATATTTGCATAATTCTAGATCTGCTATTTTTACTAGAATAACCTTTCTTCAAAGAGAGGCTAACTATTATTTCTAGTGTTTTTCTTTCTGTGTATTGGACAAAAGGATTCAGGTTTCTTCATCTTACACTGAATTCAACAATCTGATTATAAATTCCTTAAAATGTCTTAAATTAAACGTATCAAAAACTTCAAAATTGCTTTTTTTAAATTTGATACCTGCTGCATTTTGTTGAAGAAGAGGCTCAAACTGGGTTGAAAACTTTAAGAATAAAATAAGAAAGTCCAGTCTCAGTACAAGGGGACAGGAAATAGGTGTTGAATTACATCCATTGTGGTCTTTAAGTCTTAGTGTAACTCACTGAAAGCTCCTGGAACACTGGAGGTAGAGATAGAAAAGTTTTGGCAGAATTTTATTACTGGCCAGCAGCAGTAAAAAAATGTAATTATTTTTCAAACTCCTGACAGAAAGTTGAAATCACCTATTTCAGGTCAAACCTAACCCAGGATATCCTGAGGGGAGTCAGAGGCTGTAAGGACAATTCAGGAAATGGTACGTATTACAAAACACACACTAAAAGTTACACACGCCTCACACAACATGTACCTGTTATATGTTAGAGAAAGTGCTACATTTTCCATTCATTTGCCATCATTAATTTGACACCTCACACAGATTATGGGATTTAAAAAAAGTCTGACACATTGCTCTTCTTTGCTCTGCCTGACCACACAGGCATTAATAGCTATTAAGGGATTTCATTAAATGTATGTACCTTACCCATCCCCCAACTCCCTGCGTACATGTTTTAATCAGTTCCTCTCTTGCCGGAGGTCAGGTGGTCACGCTGGCTGCATCGCAGGCCTCAGTACATTTAAAGAGGCTTATGAGTTGTGATGAAAAGCGATGCTGAAAGGTTGAGCGGCACAGGTTGCTCACCTCCACTTTGAAAACGTAACCTGGGTGACCTGACATCTCTTTCTATTTCAGCTCTCTGTCCTATTGGATTTTTGTTGATCCGTTTGTCTCCAGTTTGACTCCTTCTATTTTCCCCAACATTCACCAGAGTAAAATGTGGCTGTATGTTTTTATAAGTCACAAATATATATGTAATCAATCACAGTGTTTCTGAACTAAAGGCCTGTTTTGTTATGGGGGTGATTTGGGGTACTAGCACATGCATTTATTTTCCCTTATAAAATATAAAGGAAGCAGGATTTTTAATTTGATCACTTAATATTAGGTGGTAAACAGGCTCATTCATGAACAGATCACTACTTTGACCCTCAAAGACCAAAACAGCCACTGGCGAGCAAAGTCATTTACTCATCTAAAATGATTAATAACTTTTCAACCAGTAATTCTATTAATGCATTTGAATTATTCAGGTAAATGGAAGAAGTGCTGTTTTCAGCTTCTTAAGAGCATCAGATATGACCTATTTGGATATTCAGAGGCATGTTTTTATGTTCTATTAATGATATAGTTTGCTAAAAAAAAAAAAAAAAAAGGTAACTTTTTCTCAAGTTTTGTCTTTTTGATATTATAACCTTGAACTTCACTCTGAGATTTTATGAACATCTACATGGTCAGTAAATTAATTATAGGGAAATATATACAAAATGCAGAGACTAATATTATAATACGTACTAAGTCACTAATGAAAGGTTTAATGTAGAGAAAAAAATCATTTGGAAGTTGCTACAAAAATAGATCTAGGTCTTTAAGGGATTTATACTGTTATGGTCAAAGTAGGTCAGTATTCTAGTTTTCAGTCAATATTCCAAAAAAAAAATCTTTCCAACACAAAATATGTGTGATATGTCTTGAATATGCAGGAGTCCTGCTGGAGCACATAAGAGCTGTTAAGGTCGAGAGGTTCATGAATTAAATCTATCATTGCATGAATGAGTTCAACATGTGCATTTAAAGAGACTACATCTCCCTAATAAAAGTTACAAAAGAGAATAAATGTCTCTATAAACAGTAAGTGTGAACTCAAAATCAATACAACATGCCTGAAAGTATGTTGTATTGCATTTTCTTTTTACACAACATTATTTCCACCATTAACTTTTACACAGTGTAGAAATTTTGGTATCTGTTTGCACGAATTATGTGACTAATGCTCAAATTTTCTTGGTGGGTGACCTCCCAGACCCCCCCCCCCCCCAATGTAAATGTGTTAATGTATTTCATCCTCTGTTGTTGTCAGTTGTCCATCGGAGACGTTCTGTTTTGTCGGGCGATGATGTGCTACTTCAGTGTGAATTACGCTCCAACCTGGCAACTCCACGCTGGACCCTAAATGGCAAAGAGCTCCAGGGATATGGCCTGAATTCAGGCTACCGCATCGGCACAGATGGCCTTCTCATAATTGGAGCTCGTGCCCAGCAGAGCGGGTCTTACCGCTGCTTTGCTGTTGAGAACTCCGTCTCAGTGCTGGTCTATCTGTACACAGTTAGGGTGCACACAGACCCGTATTTCCCAGTGGAGCCTACAGTTACAACTGAACCCACCACCATTTCCAGTCCGACTGTTTTCTCTACTGTTACCCCCACTGAGCAGCCCCTTCCCTCACCTCCTGCTCCAGTCCCTCCAGGACCTGAGTACCAGACCTACAGGCACATGGAGGCCGTGTACATCTCCTTGGTGGCAGTTCTCGGAGGGCTCTGCCTGGTACTGACTGTAGTGCTGTTATATGTGAGCTTCTGCACCAGACAGGCTGCAAGAGACCGGAAGTATTCCCAACAGGGGCTTCAAGTCCTGGGGGAAACTGAGAGGAAAAGGAGCTCCCATTTTGAACTGAAGACCATCTCAAGTCACTGCAACGGCCGTCACGGTCGTCGCTCCATCTCTGTGCCGACGTTCGACGACCTGGGAGACAGCTTCCTCCAGATAGTTTCAGGTGATTGTGAGTTGTCACCGAGTAAAACACCTCCTCCGGCTCCTCCTCTCCCTATGCCACCTCCGCTACCTAACATGGATTACGCTAACGGGCTGTCAGCCACGCTCCCCAGTGTCCTGCGGAAGATGAACGGCAATAGCTACGTGTTGCTTAGGCAAGCCGACGCTGAGGGCATGTCACCGCTCTACCACTCCTTCACAGAGGAGCTGAACAGGATCCTGGAAAAGAGGAAACACACACAGCTGGACCTCCAGCCTGATGAGAGCTCCATCTAAGGACCCCCAGCCAGTGTTTTTGTCACAGTTATTTATTTTTACCCTAGTGGTGATCCATAATGGTGGGAGAAAACTGACTGTTGTATCAAAAGCCGCTGTTGTTTACCCAGTGTCAGAGTACCTGCAGGTTGAGTCCTAACCTGATGTGACATGTGCAGCGTCCTGTGACTCCCATGATAAATAGCCCTTGAAAACTGAAAACACTACCCACATAACACAATTCATGAAGTGGAGATGTGAAAAATTTGGGCATCTATCATTCTACCCAATGCCATAAGAACTATGAATAAGGAGTCCAATGATGCTACCTCAGCGTAGATGTCCTGGAGGTTTTGGAAAGACACAGAGGTACAAAATGGGACATTTGTAAAAGACTACAAGTATTTTTGAGACTATTGAAGAACTCATAATATTTTCAGTGCCGTATCATCAAAACTAAAAGTCCACCCAAAATCTATAGTTCAAGTATTTTTTTGTGAGATGGAAACAGTGCATTAGGATGAACTGGACAAAACAATGAGGGTCAGTACAGGTGGTGGAATGTATAAATAACATTGTAACTCAAGTACAGCACATTAGATGATATTTTGAGGTACTTGTATTTGAGTACTCCTTATTTATGCAACATTATACTT
Source organism: Sphaeramia orbicularis (assembly GCF_902148855.1). NCBI lineage: Eukaryota > Metazoa > Chordata > Actinopteri > Kurtiformes > Apogonidae > Sphaeramia > Sphaeramia orbicularis. The sequence continues at coordinate 24,668,326 of NC_043975.1, forward strand.
GTGCTCCACTACATCTCAGAAGCAAATGTAGTATGCTTTAACCCACCACATTTGCTTTAGTTTTTCAGATTACAGTCAATCATCCCATTTCTGTTTAGTGAAATCATGTATCTCTGGATGTTTGTGACAAACTGAAGCATTTAGTGTTTCCTGTATTAACAGTTCTTCTCTTTCTTTCTAAATAAACTCCTCTTGAATTAGCTGGAAAACATCTGTAAAGGTGCAAACATGGCTGTCATATATGTTTTTCGACTTTTTTAGAGATACCTGGTTCTCACAGGACAGTGATGCGACAATGATCTTACAGAATATGATGCATTGCTGTAAAATAAACCACTAAACAGAGTATAAATTAGTTCAAATGAGCTCAACCTCCATCTATGGCAGTAAAATACACCATGCTTAAGAACACAGCAGTGATATGAATAAAAAACATCACATAAATAAAACACTAATCATTTTACTGCACAGTGACACATTTTCTACTTTAAGTATATTTTGATGATATACAGAATGTGTAGTGGAGTACTTTCACACTGTAGTATTAGTACCTTACTTAAGTAAAGGATCTGAATACTTCTTCCACCACTGGCTGATTTTGAACATACAGATGGACAAGTGGAGAGATTAGTTATACCACAGAAGTGGTTGAGTGTTAATTTAGCATGTTTTGATCCTTTATTGGCTTTTTAATTTTTTTAATCATACCAACAGGTATCCACTATGATATTTATCAGACATAGATAGATAGATGCAATAGGCTTGCAGCTATTCTGTACAAAAGAGCAAGACACAAATGTTTTGTCGAGCACACACATGTATGTCATACACAAAAGATAGATTTTGAGTGGACTGTTAAGATGCTAGTTTTATTACACAGGTGGTACAGTAAGACAAATCATACATTTCAGTATATTTAAATTCCTCTTTTCTTCCTTTACTGTTTTTTAAATGTAAATAGCAATAAAAACATCACAGTTGCAGCTGTTAGTAGCAATGTGTTGTGCCAGTGCCGATGGAAATACCCGTAGCAACTCAAAACATTAGGTTTATTGCCCTGCGTATTTCTGTTTTTAGCATTTGTGTGAGCAGCAGTATGAAAAGCTTCTCGGTTCAGTGGAGGAGGCTAATGAAGATCTTTAAAGGAGCTGTCAGTTTGTGGTCAGATTGATTGAATTCACTGAAGACCACATACTGAGCTCAGGAGGCTGAGAGTAAACCGCAACACACGGAAAAACAGTGTGTGAAACTAAGGAAAATGCATATTTGCTGTTTTATATTTATACACCTAAATGTGCTTCTACTTTGTCTTTGCCAGACTGAAGCTCAGACCTATTTTGGGAGATCACGCATTACAGTCTTGCATTTTGGGGAGACAATGCAGTCTGTTCCTATATCACTTAAAGAACCTGTCTCTTTGAAGGAAACATAAGAGCTTTAATGCTTCAAGGGGAGAACATGGATTTGTTTAAGTTCCTATTCATTAAGACAGACTACACAATTTTAAGTTTGTTTGGTCTTTACTGTAAAAATGTAAGTGGAATCAGAATAGAGAGGACTTTCAGAGTTAAAAACCTGCATCATGTTACCCAGCATCCTATCCTTTGTGTTTATGTGACATTAGTGCATTGCTAAAACAACAAGAACTGCAAAGCCTACAGTATTTCCTTGGCAAGGTTACCAGTGCTATGATTAAATTGTTCATGTATAACTTAGATGGAAGTGACAGAAATTAATCTCTGAGTACTTTGTAAACGTGTCACGACCAGTAGTAAATAAAGTCTGTCTTCATAGCAAAGTGTTGAATCAGCTCTTGTAGCAGCGGCTCAGCAGCAGACCTCTCTGGTGACTTGCAGCATGCATCTGTCAGACTGTCGCTGACAGTAACAGCAGCTCTTGGCTTTCCTCCACTGGGCTTCTTGTCTGTTTGCATAGAGCACTGTCATCTCTGTAGGTAGAACTAGACAGAAAACAGTTGACCTATGTGTCCTGGTTAGCTATGCTGGGAACAAATGATGATACAACAGGACAGTGTCGGCAAGAGCTACTTTGCAGGTTTTCAGCTTTCTTGCTCATCTTCATCCCTTCTCACTCTGTCTCCTCTGCTGCCTCCTTTCTTTCCCTGTCTCATCACCTCTGCATGAGGGAATCATCTATTACTCTCAACATTCACATTCACCCTCTGTCTCAAGGACCCTGCTGAGTTTACAAATGGCCGTGGCAGCATTTAATCAGAGTCTGGGTCTGGTAAAGGTCTGGAGACACAAAGGGGCTTCTTTACAAAGATAAATAATACTCTCAGATTTACTAGTGGTGTTATGTTTTAGTTTCTTACAATTTCTCTGACATATACTGTAAATGTGAGACGTATTCACATTAGATGCAGCACTATCAGGAATCAGAAAGGGTGATGCGTTTCTGATTAGTGATACTGTGATGTGAATTTTGTAGCTGCACCTGACAAGTACTTTTAGTAATGACTTACCTGCCAGTATCTGCTGTTATTTTAGAATTAGGTGATTCCTCATACAAACCCCTAATCAGAAAAAGTTGGGATAGAAAGGAAAATTCACATCAAACAAATGATGGTGACTTCCAAATGTCCTTGGACTTGTTTTTCATTTGATATTGTATGAAGACAAGATATTTAATGTTTTGTCTGGCCAACCTCATTTAATTTATAAATGGAAATCATTCTTGTCATTCAGGGTTGCAAATACATTCCAAAAAATGTGGGGATGGGGTAAGTTAGAACTAGAAATGGGTAAAAAAAAACAATAGCAACATGAGTAGAAAGTTGTTGATGAGGATCAAGTGATTTGGTACAAAAGCGGAAAAGCTTCATCTTTCTGGAATAAAGATGAGCTGATTATCAAGTGAAAACCATTGAAGGTTGAATGAGGTTTATATACACTCTCAACTTTTTCTGATTCAGGGTTGTAAAAATGCCAGAAAGTAAGGTAATTGTGTGGTTAGATTAATTTTGCAGGTTCAACTATGTTAAATAATGACTCCGTTCAACACACTGTTACTTTTACATGTATTATATTAAATCTCCCATCATCAAGTTTCTTCATTTTCTTGGCGATGACAACTTTTAAGGACAATCCTTGAAATGCTGAAAGCTTCGTATTGAGTCAGTGACCACTGCTGCTGCTGCTTCATCGTCCCTGAAGGACAATCTGTTTACAATATACACTGAAACTGCACTGTCATATAAACTGTACTACAGGCTGTAGATAAAAATAGCTAGCCAACTGGCTACCAGCAAAGCATTTATCCTTTCACTTCAGTATGACTCATTTGTTTAGATGTTGGCCAAAGAAACTAGTGTTAGTAGAAGATCACAGTTTGCACTGCTGTCACTGGAGTAAAATTTATGTAATATACTTTTGTAATCACTTCCTTTCTTGTTGGTTCTGTTGACTTTCATATGTAGATATTGGACTCCCTGATGTGGTCTTATTGTTTGAAGTGTAATCATGCATCTTTTATCCACTTGAACTTTTGATTGATAAAAGGATTTTATATTCATTGCTATTACCCATACATAAATATAATATGCCATATGTACATATATTGACTTCCTACGACACATTAAGTGAAAACAACCATGTGGACATAAAATACATGAGTGACACCTATTTGAAATCAGAACAATTTCATATATTTACATACATGTCTAGCCAATACAAAATCTATTTTAATATACTTTCCTATGGCTGTTTCATAAATGTAAAGCTTCACATAAGCCAGAAGGATGTATGTGATAATAATACATCTCTGTATTAGTAATATACTGTATATGGAAACATCGTTCTTGATACGGGGCATAATGTCATATATTACATTTCCATATGGGTATTTCCACTGCTTTTGTGCAGATAAAAACAACTTTACATTATATTAAGCTTAGAGAATAAACAGTCAGAGTGAACACCCCTGAGGGGAGGTCAAGAAATGACATGCAAAACATGTTCACAACAAATCCTACTCTCAAGACGCTACTCTGTGATGCGCTGCTGTTTTTAGCTTGTGGCAATCAACAAGGCCACTGCCCCCCCTTGGGAAAAGATCCCTCAGGATCACATATTAATTTACATGCATATACAGCATTAGTGTCACAGAGCTGAGATATAACACAAGTTCATTGTGGTGAAGGGGGCAAAAAAGATTTCCAGAGCAAGGCAGTAACTTAGCAACAGCATCTTTATTTAGAGCCTTTATGTCCTAGTATGGGTCAAGCTGTGCCACTTCCTACTGGAGATGGTATTATTGCTCTGATATCCTGTACAGTAAAGGCAGGAAGTAGGCACGAAACAACAAAGCCACTTCCGAAACATGACAACTCGAAGTCACAAAGCTCAGTTGGATAGGCAGTGAAAACCAGAAATACAGTATGTACAGTGTATGTCTGAAGGCAATTTAGATGCAACTCATCCTCTCTCTCTTTAAGTACAGATCTTTGGGAGTGAGTGAAACCATCAGCAGCATTGCACTGCAGCAAATTAACTTTACTGTCTCTCACTCATCACCATCTGCAGTCATCTCACGCTGCTATTCAATGTAATGTTCAGATAGCCTAACCATTTCCTGCATCCAGAATAATACACCAGTGGACCACTATCCATCAATCACTTGGAAGTAGCAATCTGTCCTACGGCACCTTTCACTTTCCTGCATGATTTGTATTCCTTTCGCGCCTAGCTTTTGGCCATATAGTCTTTCACACTGAGGTCATGCAGGGTCAGCCGGAAAACTTTGTGTAGTCAAAAATGATGAATTCATTGGGGAGAACTGCAAAGAAAGCTGAGTTGTTTTGCTAACATTCATCTTTTTAAATCTGAACAAATCACCTGCTGGAGAGAACATTTTCTTTTAGTTGCACAGCCACCACAGAGGACAACTGTGTGCCCAAGGTTAAGAGTTGTCCCTCAAGCTATCATCCAGCCATCTGTCATGTCCATTTAGACTCTGGAGCATTTAAGTTGTGCAGTGAAAAAAGCCTTCAAACCTCATCAGTATTAAACTGTAAAAACATGCTCATTCCCTTGTGTCATGCAAATAAAACAGAAGTACACCTGATGTGTTGTGTCTCTTATGCAAACTTAATGGTATACAGATGACTACTGCGTTCACTGTCAGTTTTGCTTCCCTCTGACAAACCCCAATAACACAATCAAAACAACCATACACATTTGCACAAAAAATTATTTATTTTTTCATACAAAGTTCTGTCTGCTGTAGAGTGCTGCTCTTAAAAACACAAATCTGCAAATAACCTTGAGATTTAAAACAGTTATGATTTTTAGTATGCTACCTAACAAGCCCTGGTGCATTCATGTCATCTAAGGTACTACAGAGAAGGTACTTGGTAAAACAAGATGAATGGATCTGCAGCTAATATCAGACAAGAAAAAAGCAGATTCAACCTCTAACTGTTTCTTCAACAACCATCCTCAACAAAGAGATTAAAAATGTGTTGCCAAGACTAGAAGCACTTTATCTGAGATTTAATTTAATTAACAGACACTCCACCAGCTTGAGAACAAAAGACATATTTTATAACAGCAACACAATAGAAATAATCTAACTTCCTTTTGCCCTAATTAAGTCCTTATTATGTCTCCTATTTCTGCGGTCTGATGGGGCCGATAGATGGGGGCCGGTTGGTGAACGGGTGCCACTGGCCCTGGATACTGGGGCTGTCTGTGTGAACACGCTTGCGGATCCGGATGATATCCAGGCCAGATTGATTTGTCAGCTTGGTCAAAAGCTCTGAAATCTGAGGAGCCGTTTTGCTTGTGATAATTTCTTCTCTCACGTTGCCATTTACTGCAAGGAGGGAATAGAGAAATTACAGAACATGGATGAGTTTACATTCTGTGAAATATAATTATTTCAATGACAAATATTCCATCAGAGGCAGATTTTCAGACTTGTGTGGCTTTCCCCCTCTGCCGAAGGCAACAGAGAAGTCATTAAATAGAGTCACAGCGCCCCCTACCATTTTATAAGCGTTATAGCAAATACAATTCCATTCTTTGTATACAGTTAGTCATTTAGTCACATTTCATAATTGTCCACTCACAGCTCAAACCACTGATTCATTTCTGAAAAAACAAAATGTATGCATTACAATGTAATAGAAGATGCTGTTAAAAACCAAAGTCATAAATACTTACAGTATTCTGCAACTATTTTTGGTATCCTGGATGACTGAGGAGACACATATACTACTGTCCCAGGGTTGTTCTTGGCATAATCCACAACTCCCTCTTCAATGAATTCCCTGTAGAAATATAAGAAGGCCTAATTAGTGGCTGAGTGAAAGGGCATGCTTTTATAATCATCATACACATTTTAATTTCAACTTTACCAACTAAACTAGAAACAGGCCTACCACAGATACTGATCAATATGAAAAGCTTTGGATATTTGTAATTTTGTTCTATTTATTTGTGATTAAACATTCTGGCTCCATTATATATTTGTGAAACAAGTATTTGAGGAAAACCTTCAGCCCCATGTGTAAACAAAATACACAATTTGCTCAAGTTTACATGATTTGTGAAAACACCTAGTCTTATTACTAGGTGTTTTCCCCTTAGGGACCCCTCAGGCCATTTTTGTACATTTTTCTTTTTTGATTTAGTGATCATGATGGCTGTGTTACAGTTTATGGCATGTATTTCTGCAAAGATCATTGTTTTTTTTTTTACTTAAAAACAACACAAATGTCAGTTACTGTTGCAGGTGTACTACACGCTACTGAGTTTCACACCCTCTGGGAACCCCAGAGCACTTTTCACGTGAGATTAAAAAAATCTGGTTTCAATTTAAGTCAATGAGGCATTTTTTGCTATGAAGGTTCTGCACTGCATAGAAACCGTTAATGTATTAAAATCAGTGCTATTGCTTATCTTTGACATGTTCAAGACTCTGATATAAAACACTGCCACATCCCTCCAACATGTATATGAAAAATATCTCATATTTTGTGTTTTTTTTAATACAACAAGTGGCATTACCTATCAAAACTGACATTAAAAGGGTTAGAATTCTGTCGATTATTTTACATTTGCTAGTTTTGAGCAGAGCCGAAGTGCTTTAAGAGATTTATGCAGAGAAAAATAATGATATATGATTCTTGTATTACAGTTTTTACATGTATCCCCAGAGGTTAAAATATAAGGTTCCACAGAAGTTAAAGACATTATATATTTGATAATTAATGACAGTGCGTATTTTTTCTTACTCACTGTTACCTTTAGAAGCATAAAATAGTACCTTCCTTTTTATTAAGCTGCAACAGCAACAATATCAATACATTCATGGAGCAAAAATAATACTCGAACTTGGGTAAAAAGAACAAAATCAAGTGACAACTGAGGTATGTAAACCAACAACACTATTATAGACAACGGCCCAGAAAAAATACTTAATATGGGCATAAGGAAGTGCCCTACATCATAGTAAATATGGTAACAGTTATATCATTCATATCTTATACAATATCAGAGGTTTTAAATGCTCTTTACCTGACTCCTAACGAGCTCTGTGCCTTTTTGGAGAAGATGATGGAGATGCGTTTGAGCTGGCAGACATACCGACCCACACCGTTTTGAAGAACACTTTTAAGGAAACGACTCGGAGTCCCTCTGGAAGTCATTTTTATGTATCTACCGATAGTTAGCTAACAACCGTACATACCGTCGAAGTAAACGGATCGGTTTAAGCTACTAAACAGCAGTAACATTTGTAGAGGACGAGTTATCGGACACGGACCATAGCATGTACAGCCGGTCCGTCAGCATTACGCTCCGGGGTGAAACACGTAATGTATGAAAAACATCCAAGATAAGTAAGGCTTAATGTCTGCGAATATCCAAAAAATCGAGTATGAGTTTATCTGTAATTTAAAAAAAAAATACACTATAAGTCTGTAAGCAAAATTGTTGAATACAGTATTACATTAACATCAATTTTAGTGCGGAACCCTTCCTGGTATATTTCCCACGGACTTGTTTTCAAAGCGCACTGAAAGCCCGGGCCAGAGCGAGAAAAGCATGGAGGCAAACATGACCCCCAAAAGAACGTGTAAGCTAAAGTTTATGTGTGTTTTTTTTTATGTTCAGCTTGATTTATGTACGTGTACAAGTTTTGGCAACATTTTAGCTGAAGTCCTTGTGTATTCCGTGTGTGTGTACTTCAGTGAAATCTGTTTCTACTCCAGTCATTATTTCTTAGACTATGTAGGTCAGCAAACACGAAAACATTATTCATGCTTCTTCTGATTTGAAACTTTACAACTGTTTGTTTTTGCTGATGTGTCTTTGTGTTTTGAATGAATTGCAGTTTCAGTGTCTTAAACAGATGAGTAATGTGGAGGAGCTTGCTGCTGAAGGGCACCACCTGTGTCCTGCAGGTGAGAGCCCCTAGGGTGTTCCACAGAAGACTTTTTACCTCCTTCAGTGTCAGACTTTTAGGCCAGAGGCTTATTCATAGACCCACTTCCGTCCAATTAATCCAACGGTTGCAAGGCACAGACTGCTTCTTGGCACATTGTAGGACCTATAAAAAGGATGCCAAGTCTACTGGAGAGTTCCCTGTCAGCCCAGTCACTGTCACAGATATCAAGCAGTACCTTCGCTCCAAAGACGTTCCCTTCCATGATGGCTACAGCTGCCTTCACATTCCGAGTATCTTTATTGAATCAGCAGCTGGGAAAGAGAGTTTCTCATTGTTTATCGACAAAACTACAGGCCAGTTTCTCTGTAAGGACACACTGGTGGAGGGGAGCTGGGAAGACCTCCAGGACTGTCTCGAGGTGATGCAGAAGGAGGAGCAGCACTTCCTTAGCCCCCATGTGCTGTTGGGTTATTCAGAGAGTGAGGAGGAGCAGGAGGAAAAGAACCGTGAACTGAAGGAAGTGCAGAGGATCTGGTCCACCTCTGTGCCCCTCACCGATCTTCCAGAGGATGAGGCTCAGCTTATTAAAACCATGTTCCAGGTGAGTGTATCTAAATGCAATGGTTATTTGAATGTATTTTACATCTATGCATGTCTTGGTGAGTCACTTTACTATGTTTACTCACCAGCATGTATATAATAAGCTTTATATGTTGCTTATTTTTACTGGATTTGGTTAAAATTTCCACTGAAGATCAAAGAAACTCTCAGGATACTTTCTTGAATGTGTTTTTTTTTTAAATAGAATATAGTTTTTGTTGAATTCAGTATTAGTATACACAAGTAATTTGTCACCCAACAGGGAATAGATCATTTTCCAATAATTGTATTTCCACAAGTTTCTTGTAACCAAATTTTAAGTTTGTTATATATAGTAATATTTACAATTTACTAGGCTCTGCATAAAAAAATGGTCCTCTGATCTTGCAAAATCTACCTGCAGACCTGAGAAAATCCTATTTATACATTTTTCCAAGTATTATTTGAATTACCTCTTTTGTATGGAAGAGTGTCAATATTTACTGTGAATATTTCAATGTTATATTACTCCATAATTGAAATATTTTTTAATAAGTGTTTGTTTGTTTGTTTTTTAGTTTCACTAGGTCTAGTATTATATTGTGTGGGTTTGTTTTAGTTTCTATCTCTGATGACTATTGATGAAGTTGTCTGTAAGACCCACTGAAGTTCAGAGAAGTATTTTGAGTTGAGGTTTATGGTTTTGCAAGACATGATGTCATGCAAGTTTTGGCATAGAATGATCCTTCACTTATTTGAGAACCTGACCACCTCTAGAGTATTTTTTTGAGTGAGTTTTGTAAATTACACAGGCTGATGAGGATTGAAAAAATGGTCGTGTTGTGTAGCTTCTTACGAATCAAATCTATACAAATCTCAGTATATCTCTCTTTAAAGCCAGATAAATTAAACCTGTGTCTAATGACTACTTGTTTGTGTTTTAGGTTACAAAGATCACTAATTCTACCTTTAAAAAGTTTGGTGTGAGGCTCTTCAGGCCTACAAAGAGTCTGGTTTTTCCCTGGTTTGGAGGACCGGACTCTGCTTTAAAGGGAGTTAAACTCTTGTCTGCCCAAATCACAGACACTGACAAAGTTACTTATAATGAAGCTACAATCCCCAAGTACAGCTGCTACTACAACTTGTTTGGCCTCCCCCTGGTGGGCCGTATGGACTCAGAGGTGGTTCTGACTGGAGGTGATTTGGACACTCTAGCTGTAAGCCAAGCCACTGGGCTCCCCAGCGTTGCTCTTCCACGTGGGGTCAGCTGCCTTCCACCGATCTTGCTGCCCTACCTCGAACAATTTAAGCGGGTCACGTTGTGGTTGGGGGGTGACATTCGCTCTTGGGAAGCCTCAAAGATTTTTTCTCGCAAGCTGGGTCTGAGGCGCTGCTTGCTTGTGCGGCCTGGTGAGTTCCGGCCATGTCCAGTGGAGGCCCTGGCCCAAGGGAAGAACTTGAGTCAAATCATCAACACATCCATCCCAGCAGCACATAAGTCCATAGTGTCTTTCAAGCAGCTCAGAGAGGATGTGTACGGGGAGTTAGTAAACACAGAGCAGGTGGCTGGAGTCAAGTGGACAAGGTTTCCTGAACTCAACAGGATCCTGAAGGGGCACCGCAAAGGGGAGCTGACAGTCTTCACAGGTATAAGAAACAGAAATGTTTAAATTTTTAATGAACCAAATCAATAAATATAGACACAAGCAGTGATTCTGGAGTTCAAGCTGAAAGATATCAATAGTTGGAAAATCCCAGCTCCATGAAGTAAAAGTCCTGGCATGTATTTGTTCCAACCCCTTGCTGAACCAGCCCATTTTGATGAACGCAACTCCTCATCCAGGTAGATGGGATAATTAGTGGAATCACCTGTTAAGTGAACAGGTAGAACCAATACATGGCAGGACTTTTACTCTGTGGAGCTGGGATTTCCCACCACTCCCAATATTAAATTTTTGAACCACATTAACAGGACTAAACACATTCATCACAGAAAAAATAACCAACTTTTTGCGCTGTTTAATAGCAATTATACAGCAAATTTGAAAGCTAGATGACAGTACAGTGATTTTCAAAGATTAGGCTGTGACACTTAAATTTCCACTGTCACATCCATCCACTGATGTTGCAATGTTATGTGAGAACACACTGATTAAATTATGATATACATTACTGTCAACTGTGTTAAGAGTGACAGGAAAAGATCAAATTCCACAAGAAATGTACATTTCTATTTTACTAAGTGAGGCCGGTAGTATAGGGGCTGCCATTCTCAAAAACAAAGCCCAGTTTAACAGTAAAAACTCAGAAGAACATTAGCCTATACTTCAGTCCCCATTGGAAAAGATTTTGATGTCCCTCACTGGCCACTTTTAAGACCATTTTACAACACGGATCAACATAAATATTTACCAGGTTTTGTAATGATTGACCAAACTCATCTCACTTCCCAGGTACTTGACAGAATCTTGTATCTTTCTCTTTCATTTATGAAAATATTTCTGATCAGTGAACCTGCACACAAATGGGGTTGAGTCTCCTTTGGCTGAAACTGAAATCTGAAGAAAATAAAAAATGGCAGCATTTGAAAAGAGATTTTTAACTTGTACCTCAAACTAACCACACATTTAAGATCATGGTATTTAAGACTTAATTTACTGACATGCTACTTTTATTGATTACCACTCATAAGACACATATCACAAATTATAGCCTTTTGTGGATGGCATGTGTAAGCTGTCAAAGCTCAGAACATAAGACCAATATTCACTTTTCTTATTTATTTTTCATGGTTTAGATCCTAACTCCTGATATGTCATGTTTGCTTGCCAGGTCCTACTGGAAGTGGAAAGACCACTTTCATCAGTGAGGTGGCTCTGGACCTTTGCATGCAAGGGGTCAACACATTATGGGGCAGCTTTGAAATCAACAACGTGCGCCTGGCTAAGATCATGCTGACGCAATTTTCCATGCAAAGACTGGAGGAGAACCTGGAACAGTACGACTTCTGGGCTGACAAGTTTGAAGAGCTGCCACTTTACTTTATGACTTTTCATGGGCAGCAGAACATCAAGTAAGTCTTGATCTCCAGCTTGCTGTAATGTCTTGGATTGATGTTGCCTTCTTATTAATTTCCGTAATGTAGTTTTAATGCTGTTTTAGAGACTGAATTTTATGAATGAACCAGCCATTCGTCATTTCAAATATATTCTGTAGAAATGACTTATAAGCCTGGATGTTCTTTAAATGTCTCCAGCACTTGCACTAATCAGTTGAAAGTAATGATGTATTTATGGCAAGTTAATTAAGGCATTAAACTTTTTTTGTAATAGAAGTCTATTAAAGGGTGAGTGATTGTTGAAATTAAACACTTTTGTTTTACTACTTACCAGGTATCAATTTTCAATTATTTGTTTGTTGCTTTATTTTCTATAGGACAGTTCTTGACACTATGCAACATGCCGTGTACCTCTATGACATCAACCATATCGTCATTGACAACCTGCAGTTCATGATGGGGCAGGAAAACCTCTCTGTAGACAAGTGAGTAAGAACTAAATCAGGGCAGGAAAATGGAATAGTGAGTTGTTTGGTTTATTGTAAAGGTAATGATTTCTACCTTGTTACTGTTTTGATGACACTATCAGACATTATTTCGGCAAAATTTTTCATCGTAATAAAAAGTTATAGAAAGTAATGATTTTCTTTGATATTCAGGTTTGCAGTGCAGGACCATATTATTTCAGCATTTAGGAAATTTGCCACCAATAGCAGCTGTCACATCACCCTGATCATTCACCCAAGGAAAGAGGAAGATGATCGAGAACTACAAACTGCATCCATCTTCGGTTCGGCTAAGGTGCTAACTTTTTGTATATATATTTCAACCTAACAGGTAAAAAAAAGTGCAACTTCATAATTTTATGTGTAAAAGCAAATAACAAATAAGTTAAAAAAAAAGTTGAGTGGAATTTTCTTCTACACATGACTAAAAGGAAAATTACCCAGCTAAAAACGGAAGCTAAATTAAGCTACAAATTAACTAGAACTAACAAAGTAAATTGCTGAAAATGCTTGAAATGTTGGCTTTTGTTGTGCTTGTATGTGTAATGTGATACCTTGTCTGGAAGAATACCTATAAATTATCATCCAAATTCTTATGTCCTGACACTCTTGACCTCTAACACCTCCTAGGCCAGCCAAGAAGCAGACAACGTCCTCATCCTGCAGGAGAAGAAGCTTGTCACATGTCCCGGCCGAAGATCCCTGCAGGTGACCAAGAACCGCTTCGATGGAGACGTGGGCATCTTCCCTCTGGATTTCATCAAGTCCTCGCTCACCTTCTCGACTCCCGTCAAAGTTAAGTACAAGCTGAGGAAGACCCCCAGCCAAGAAAATGAGGAGGCCCAGGAGAGCAAGGCGGCACCAAAGAAGGAAGAGGTAAAAAAAGAAAAAGTACCTAAAACAACAAAGACTTCACGATCTGTAAAGAATCCTACAACGGGAAATGAAACCATCCAGAAATAAAACTGATTGTTTTTCTTTCGGTGTGGTGGGGGATCAGTGAAAATAAGACATTGATATGTTTTATGTGAAACAATGTCAGACAGTTTTATGTCTGTTCAACTAAGCTGAACATTTGTTATGGTAATGCGTATAACTGTACATAATATATATTAAAACATGAGTTAAGGTATCTCAAATTCGCAGTAAAACAGTAAAAAATTGCGAAAGCCTTCATGTGGCCAAAATTTTTTTTATGGAATTACATACAGAAGTTTTCATCAGAATGTGATTAATTGTTCAACTTAGATGATTTGTAGTGTCTAAGGTTTTTGGGCATTACTATGTTATGACTGAATTCTGTAAAAGTATTGATACACTGTTTAAGTCCAATATCAAGCACGGCTGTGATTAAACCAGTTTAATAGTATTTCAAGCTAAAACAGTTTAACAGTATTTCAAGCTAAAACACTGTAAATGTCTGCATCTGCCTGCAGGTATTGCACATACTGATCTGTAATGTGCCTCATCTACTGCTCTTTTATAGAGACTTATTCAGTGTTTTTTAATTAAATGTATGAAATTCATCTTTGTTGTGGTGTTCTTACTTCTGGTCAGCAGGGGGCAGTGTCAGACAAACTCTGCCCTGACTAAAGACTTAAAGAATTGACAGTATAGCTGCCCTTATACTGTATTTACAGCTGGCTTTCATATCTGAGGATAACATGTGTTTGATTTGATTTCGTCTATAGGCTAACCACTTTAATCTAGTAATTTAACCCAGACATCTGTTATTTATTAGTAACAGGTGAGACGCTGCACAATCATGTATTCATGCATGCACACAGGCAAAATATCTGCTTGACTGAGCATTTTATTTCATCTCATAACTTACGGAAATTGCATTGTAATTCCCCTCTTCAATTAGATATAATATGCAAAAAACATGAGAATGCCCTTAGTTTTTGGTCCCTTTAATAATGTTATTAAAAAAACGAGTATAATTTCACACTGAATAGAGACAGGGATAAGAGGACAATAGGTTTTAACACAGCTACCTCATGGTTTCCTATTAATGACAGAAGGAGTGGTTTCCAGTGTCACCTTACATGATACATTATTTAGAGTGAGTGACTTTTAATAAATGCAAAACCTGTTTCACAACATCCCCATCTGAATATTTCATAGAGAAAATCAATTGTCTTGCTTCTTCTGGTGTGACAATCCAAGCAGATTCAGCCACCTTGAAAGTGCAATATTAAAAATCGTACTAAAATGTATGAATGCACCGGTTAGTTTATTTTGTTACAGTCACAGTGTGTCATCTAAGCTAAATAAAGTTCAGATTTATGAACAATGTAGGGTGTGTATGTGTTTTTATTTTCTTTATTAGGACAAGTCTTACTCCACTCTGGCTTCCCTTGTGAGTATTTTTCCCACATCAATGTCACATCAATTAAAACAATAGCGAGTCTGGAAACTTAAGAATCAACCCCTCATTCATGTTGTAACACTATATAATACATCAAACATACAGATTTGGGAAGTAACAAGTAGTACAAATATATTCTGCAGGTAAATGTACTTAACTTGAGTATTTATGTTTCTAACTTGTTGCGTTTGCTCCCTGCATTTTAATACAAACTTCTATGCTTTCTGCATGTTTTCATGCCATGTACTTTCCTTTTTAGATTTCAGTCATTTGCTGGGAATTATAACTATGGATTTTGTATCATCCTTCCCCAAATCTTGACTACTTTTTCAGTTTTGACTGAATTGGAAGGACATTAACACATGGAAAAGATAACCCATTGGTGCATTGATTGTGGAATAATGAACATAAGGTGAAAATGGTTTTAAAGGCCTACATTTTACTTACCTTTATCGTATTTTGGGCACATTTCAGTGTCTGTACTTTTGAATTTTTACTTGACTTAAGAAGTTCCATCAGTTCTACTACATTTCCTTTTTTTTATATCCAAGTATCCTTACTTCTATTTAAGTAAAGTGAGTATGTATTGCAACTCTGAAACATGTAATTATACGGGTACTTCTCTTTTGGTAGTCCTTCGGTGAATGTTCTCATGAGTAGTGCACTTTAAACAATGTTTTTATATTTGTCACTATAGTTTACACCAACATGGCAAAATAAGAAATGTGTTTGCCACCTTGAAAAAATGTAAATCTCAGTTATCACTTTTGGAACAGAACTATGATAGTTCAGGAAAATAACAGTAGCAGTGGGCAAAGTAATTTTTGTTAACGGACATTTAACAGTAAACAGTTTTAAAACTACAATGAAATGACTTCAATGTCATAAAGTCACATTCATACATTCTTTCATTGGACCTTCTCAGCTGCTATAATAGCCTGTGACAGATTCATAGGTCAGTCTACACAAAAGCTCGTCCATTCCTCAGACGAAATCGACCAAACTGACGGACTAAAACTAAAAATTAACTCAAGAGGAAGCTGGAAATAACTCTGCTTTGGAATGAACTGGAACAACTGAGAGCAAAGCCTTAACAGACCATGTCATTACCTGACTTTTGCAAACAGGGGCAGATTTGCAGCCAAAGGAATGACGAGTGAAAAACTGGAAGGTTGTAGATCAATACCTATTGGTTTGGCATATGAGGCATGTAACAAATACCTTTGAGTGTTGAGGTGTCCACCTACTTTTAACCACAAGGTTTCAATCCTGGGCAAATGAACCCTATATTTATTATTGAGATTTTAGTTTAATTTATATCAACATCCTTAGTCTAGGTTTGGCAGAAGAAGGAGTCTTTCTGTCTGCTTCTGCGACATCCACTGGCTCCATCTTTGACAGACCAGTCCAGGGAAGATCTAGACTCACTTTACACATGGTATGCGGACCGCCTGAGCTGTTGGGATAACTGAAACTTTAAAATATTGTTGTACGCTGCATGTGGGGACCTTCCAGGGCAGGTTTCTGTTCCATCCTTTTCCTCATATTTATGTTTTTCTTCAACCCTCAGTGTCTTTTATGTGAATTTTTTACTCCTGTGTAAGTATACATTGCATTGTGTAATGACTACAGGATGTGTGCTGGATGGCTGTGAGTGTCCTCTTGACTGTGGATTTGGGATATGCTGTTGAGGTTCCTGAATGGGGCTCTTTGTGTCTTCAAGGCATTACTACTGCCAGATGATGGCAGCTTAGTGGCCTGCCAGTGCCACAAAAGAGGGAAAAATGCAAAATATAAAGGCATGGGCTTCCACAAACATTTATATTCTAGCTGTCTGTCATAGTTTAAAGTATTATTGTTTTCTTTGTCTAAATGGGCCTTAAAATGAGACTGCTATTTTTTGTAGCAGTAAACAGAGAGTGAATATAGTTGTTGGACATGTGTAACTACATGAAATCCCCTTGCTCTTCAACGTGTAACATTTTCCTTTGTTTTGAATAGCTACTGCTGATTGGAGCTTTGCATGCTTAGTCAAATAGCTGCCATCTGGAGAGAGGGGAGATGAAACAACTTGAGTTACAGTTCTTAATCAAGAAGGAAACAAATCGCCCAGAGACCAAAAGAATTCCTCTTTATCAAAATGCTATAGGATATGTGAGGATGTGAGTCAAATGAGGCTAAGAAAAGATGTTTCAGCTGCTGATAAAGCCCCTCTTCGTATGTGCAGTTTGACTCAAAAATCCACTGAAAACATCCTGATCAGATAGTATAATGAGCGAGCTTCAAAAGGATCAGAAGCAGAACTCCTTCATACGCAGATTCCATAAAGGAAAAATCCAGACATAACCCATGAGTGAAAAATGAACTCGAGGGCCCCTGCTGCTCTGAGGAGTGCCGCTGATGGGATGCATGGATACACGACATGCATGCATAGCTCTCCGCCCCATTGGCTGTCCTTCATTAAACCAACTATTTGACCAAGTCTGGAGGTAATTTCAGGACCTTCAATCAGAGTTAATCAGCTGAGGTTTTGGCACTGCAAAGGGACTTTCTCATTCCAAGACAAGGTCATATTCCATGTATTTTCAGCAGATCTCTGTTTCTGTAAAACATAGTGACAAGACATTATAGTATTTTTCAAGGTAAGGCCATCTTGAAAGTACTATTGATTTTATAGTATTTTGAAATGTAAATCTGGAGCAGTGGTTATTTCTGGGAAATGTAAATCATGCTTGTGCACATCAAAGTTACTCAAATAATGTTTACACAGATCATAACTGCAAAAATGATACATTTCTTATAAATTATGTTGACTTTTTATTGAACTCTGAAGTGGAAAGAGGCTGGAATTTGAAGAGAAAGAACTCTGAGTGGCAACAACATTGTGCTTGTGAGATACTGTACAAAAGGGCCAAAATACATTCATTTTCTGAACCCGCTTTATCCTCACTAGGGTCACGGGGGTCGCTTGGAGCCTATCCCAGCTACATAGGGGCGAAGGCAGGGTACACCTTGGACAAGTTGCCAGTTCATCGCAGGGCTGACATATAGAGACAAACAATCACTCTCACATTCACACCTATGGGCAATTTAGATTAACCAATTAACCTGTTAGTGCATGTCTTTGGATGGTGGGAGGAAGCCGGAGTACCCGGGGAGAACCCACGCAGACAACATGCAAACTCCACACAGAAAGGTCCCACCCCCCGTCGACTGGTGTTGGAATTGAACCCAGGACCTTCCTTCTGTGAGGCACGAGTGCTAACCACTGCACCACCGTGTCGCCCTGGCTGAAATACAGTATGTGTTTTATGCATGCATCATACTCTGGAATGGTTTGTGAATAAGTGTAATTTTTTTTCAAATGCTTTTTTTTTTTCAGCATGGTTGATGTAGTTTAGTAATAATTTCAGTAATGCTGTCACAAGTCTAATAACATTTTCATAGTATTGCTCTGCTTCATAAATGCATCTTAAAGAGACAGAAAGAACATTAATTGACCCGTGACATGAAAATAGAAAGTGTGACACAGAACGTGCTGGAAGAACATTGAGTTCATAGCAGGGTACACTGAGTATGTGGAGCAAGTTCAGCAGAACATTTCTTCTGTCTGCTGTTTTGTCACTCAACTTTTTCTGCTTCTGGGACACACTTGCACTATATTTTTCTGAAGAAACAAGGGAATATAGATCTAATTCTGAGAACAAATAAATGTTCTATATAAAGCACAAAACTATAGCATGAAAACACTCTTCTTAGTCACCAAACTTTAAGCATCATTCCTAATGTAGTGGTTGCTTTGTATGGAATGCATGCTCTGTTTCTCTGCTCTGCATTTGCAGCTGGAGCTTACTGAGGACTCACATTGCTTACAGATAGACCAGAGGCCAAATAAGACTCCAAGCTGATTCAAGATGCCCCATCATCCCTTTAATGTCAGGACATGCGGGGGGGGGGGGGGGGGGTCACTCTGCCTCACTAACTCACGTGCACTCTGCACGTTTGACCCATATTACCCAACAGTAAGTCTGCTGCTGTGTATATTAATAACCATGTGCAAATCGTCCCCTGTGTGCTCTCAGACCATGAAAAGGCTCATGTTTCAACCCATTATGTGAAGCAGAAGTTTGGGTGGAAGGGATGTATGATGTTGTTCAGACAAAATAGATTAAAAGTGCTCTACTCTTGAACTTCAGATTTTTAAATAAGAGTAAATTAAACATCTTTAACCAGGTAAATTATGTAAAGTGAAGTTAACACAAAGTAGACCCTTTTAAGTTAAGTTAAATTCAGGGTACAGACTGTAACTTAGCTAAGGTACCTGAGATATTAGCTCCCTTGAATCCATCCATCCCATCCATCCCATCCATCCATCCATCCATCCATCCATCCATCCATCATGTGGATGGAAGTGCTTATATGGCATTTATGTTGGCGTTGTGCCAGTCTGGAAGCTGATTTGTTGACATTTGGTAAGTCTATGTCTACTGTAATAATAGCTGCTATTGTTCAATGTTATGGCTGTAGAGGAGCAGAAAAGAGGCACAGGAGAACATGTGAGTGAGCATGAGGCAGCTGAGACAGATGCTAGAGCAGAAATCCCACAGACTTCATCCAAGTACACAAGGGGGGATGGCTCAGTGGTAGAGCATTTGACTGCAGATCAAGAGATCTCCATTTCAACTCTGGGTGGCCCCTAAGCCATAGAAGAATTGTTAGTTTCCTAAATTTCCTGAGGGCTCTGCCAAAGGCATCAATAAAGTTCTATCTAAACAGTACCGATCTTAAAGTCTGAACCTTCTATGGGGACAAATGACATATAGAAGTGATAAAGTGAGCTCCCTGAAAGTCCTGGAAGACTATTGTTTGCAAACTGGTTATGGTGCTTTGCCTTGCTGTCCAGCTCCAGCATCCCTCTTCAGGTTAAAGTGCCCCTTATGTTCCTGTAGAGGACACCACACATTTGTGTCTCAAATGCTGTCAAGTAGCATTAGCTCCAAGCCTGTAGTTGACCATCCAGCCCCAGTGTCAGCACTGTACTGTAAACACCTGCCATCTCAGTGTGCTTGGTTGGCCATGTTCAGCCTTTTCAAACACGACAGGAAAAGCTTCTGAGAGACACCACTGCCCAGGGTTTATGTAACACTGAGACCTGGCCAAAGAGAACACCAAGGGGCTTAATCCACCCTGGCACCACGGGTGTGGATGCAGTTCAAGAGCCCTGAGGGGAACTGAGGAAGGTACACCATCTTGCTTTGCAGCTCTAGCCGTTCAGCGTACTGTAAAGACATTAAATGAAAGGGTAGATGGGGTGACAATAAGAGCATAATTACAGTGGTAGAAGAGGAGAATTGGGGTTGCGGTTTGGAAAGCAGAGTCTGAAGTGATGGGAATAGATGAGGAAACTGTTAAATGGGGCTTTCACAGGCAACCATCTCTGGTTTTAATGAGTGGAGGGCCTCATTCCTCTTGAGCAAGTGGTCAGAATTAGTGTTGTACACCCAGGATAAGTGAGGCTCTTGGCCGGGCTCCAGCACCTCACACCAGACATTCAATTCCATTTGAGAGAGAGTGAGAGAAAGAAACAGAGAGGAACACAGATTTACCCAGCCAACCAGGCATAGTCCTCAGCCAGGCCAAAGAAAATGCCTATTCAGTCTCAAATTAGCTGTCTGCATGGCCACCTTCAAAAGAGGCCCCTCTCTGCCTAATCTTCTCAGACTGTGTGCACACACTGACCGTCTGCTTGATGAAAGCCTCAGAGCGGCAAACCAGAGCCAGTGGTCGCCCCGCACAGCAGTTAATTGAAGCTTTATCAGCATAAGCATGGTCAGTTAAGCTGATTATCTAACAGTGCAGTATCCTCCATCAAGATGTTATAAAATATGGCTAAGTACATGTGACTTAAGAATACAGAATGTGATCATTTCTAAGCTGTTTTCTGTCATGAATTGAATAGATGTATTGAATAGGCCCTTAATGCATGGCATGAAATTATTGTATATTTTAATTTGGCTCATATCATGATGTTGGGATCACAGTGAGTGCACTTTTCAGTGAATGATAAAGCAATGACTTCTGCATATTTAGCACACAGGTCAGATGTTTGAAGGATTTTTTTTTTTTTTTTTTGAGACTCTTTGTTATTCCAGTTTAAAAAATGAAATTTGGCTCAAAAACTCTTTTGAATAAAATAATAAAATGAACATGCAAGATCAGCAGTGAGCAAAACAAAACTGGTAATAATCATGATAAATGTCAGTCACTATTAAAGGTAGCTGAGCTGAAATATTTTTGCTGATACATCTAGTTCTGTAGAGCTTAGTGTTGTCCCTGGTGTGAAAAATAAGAAGGGCCACATGTAGTGTAAAGAGCCTTAGTGACTAATTTGTAATTACAACACATATGGAAATATGATTCATAATCAACTTGTCCTTCATTTGCAGAAACACAGAAACCATCTGGCCCGTGGTAGTACCATTTACACCCCAACAACAGCTGCTGGCTCTCACAATCCTCAATGAAAAATAAATCAAAAGATGCCGTGGTATTTAATTTGTCATGCTATAGTTTTGCAAAAAAAAAAAAGCGTACTTTAAGAAACTAATTTTGTTTCATGGAGGACTTGATAGAATTAAGACAGTTTCCACTGAACTCATACACCTGTCACTTGCATTTGTTGCAATAAATATTATTGCACAGAGGCACTATGGTAGAAGGGAAATGTAGGACAATTTTTATCAAATGCTTTCCTCTTGGTTTTGGCATAAACTTCCAGAGAGCTACTGTGTTTTATTCTATCATTTGTTGTATCATTCTTTATGATAATGTGAACTTTTTGTAATTGGAGAGGTGAATAAGTTAAGTTACTTATTCATGATGAGATAATTTACCATTCATGAGTTAAAATTACATTTCAGTGCAAAACATGGAACTTTTATCACTTTCCTACACGCAGACTTGCATCAAACAGCCTTACAAAATCCAGTATGTGCAGAATATTGTAACCATATCTGCACAGTGTTATATTTCCAGGTTAGTTGCCTTTGCAGATGGGGTGATGGTGCCTGCTGTGGTACATTTTCATCAGGCCCAAAATACCTGTCTAGCTCATCCTTCTGTCCATTCCATTCTGTAAACAGGAGACACAGACACAGATGAAATGGTCAAGTCGGGACATTGTTAAGTTAAATTAATCAGATCAGAACATTCTTTTCTTTGTCCGTCTAATATGATACAATGCACGAGTGGCAGCTTAAATATAAAGACAATTTTCACAGTTTCCAGCTCATGATTAAACTAGTTGCCAGAGCTTATGATTTGTGAAAATACTTTGTCTCTTATGTGAATTCAGTGTGGACAGATGCTGAGAAACAGCACAAAAAGTACAATGGAGGCAGCTGAATTTACACATACTATACATCATGTAAATCAACTGCAAAACGTACAATGGGGAATATCTAGTGTAGTATGAGTACCAGATTTGGATTAATGTGCTCTGGGTCTAATATGTCTTTTCTTGGCTTCCTCTGCACATGCCTAATTCATCATAATGGAAAGTACTGCAGTTTCACATTGAGGAAATGGACTCTCAAATTACTTAGCAGAGATCTGGGGGCCATTTCTAACTGAAACAAGTTGCAGCGTCACTGACCAATTACTTTTCACCAATTATCTTCATCTGGCATGTTTATGAATAAAATGAGCTCACAGTGAACACAGGGGTCATTATCGGTCAACGCAACATAATTGCAGAAGGGCCGGCTGCTTTGGGCAATGATAGGCATCTTGGGCATGCACATCCCGACCCGGCCAGAAGCAGAGAGCAGTGGGAACACAATGTTCTCATGCTTGAGTGCTGAAGACCAGATTCAGTGGTTTGATTTGGGGGGTCATTATCAGCATACACGTTGCATTCAACCCACACATAATTATCAATTACTGTAACAGCTCTTCTCCTCTCAAATTCTCCAAGGTCCAGATGAGTGCGGGACAATTTTCCTGGATTCCCATCAGTCCTGATTGCTGAAGCCTCATCAGCTTCACAAAGCAGCCACTAAATCCAATTTCCTTGCAAATAGAATTCAGCCCTTTGAAAATAAAGGAGAATTTAGGAAATGTGTGTTGTACACAGAAAGTAAATAAACAAGGTTAAGTAAGCAGGCTGGAGCGTGTATGTATGTGTGTGAAGGGGACTGAGAAAGGAGGGGGAAAAACAGAGGCAAGTATGGTAATTTTGTTTGTTACTTCTTTGCATTCAGGGTGTGTTTGCTTCACTGGACATGTCAAGTAGTCAGGCATATGAAAGAATTTTAATGGGGATTTAGTTTACTGTAAATTTGCAAAAAAAAAAAAAAAAAAAAAAAAAAAAAAAAAGCTTATATGTGTAACTGCCAGATTTTTAAGGCTTAAATATCACAAAAGCAGTGAAGAAATCTTAGTGGGAGTGGGAATAAAATACACCTTTTATATCCTTAGTCTCACTGTCTTTATGTTCTTATCATTTGTACATATGTGATTCAAACCACAAGAATTTCTGTGTGTTTTTTCTTATTTCCCTTAGATTCCATATATATATAAAATATGTCTTTTTTTAAAACATAGGTGAGCCATGAATATTTACATTCAATATAATTACAGTCACTTGAGTTTTACCTCTGAAGGTGACAAGCAGACAAGGGAACTTTAAATGTTATTCTTGTGTAAAATTGTATCTTCTAGTCAGTGTGAAAAAAATACTCACCACAGACAAAAACACGTGATTCTGCTTGGGACTATGTATAGCCTTGTCTTACTCCTGTGGAGCAGAAAGACTTGTCTAAGAAGGTTGAGGTTAGTCATGTATGACCTTGTTTTACATATTTAGAAAACAGAGCAAAGAACCGGTTGTACTAGAACAAGCCGGGGATCTAGGATCATCAGAAACCTCTAGGCCTTTGTAATGTCTTTATGAACTAACCACACTGGTTTTATGAGTTTATCCAACAATTACTGGACATTACTCAAATATTTAAGTGTGAGTCTCCAAAAGCGCATTGTTATACTTTATTATATTTTCCTTTTTTCTCTAAGCGTTCCCTTAAATATGTTTACAGTAGCTTAAATCTTGAGATCATGTAGAGTAGAGCTTTGTTATCATGTCATCTTTATAATGAAACTGGGTCTGGAGCGTCCAGCAGCTTTAGTGCAAACTGTGAGCCAGTGTCCTGCAGCTGCTCCTGCTGCTGCTGCTGCTGCTAGGAGGGTAATGAAACCAGGTCTGTCAAGTAATCCAAAAAAAGGACAATACCGGAAATGCACCGTCAAAATAAACAGATACAAACGTACCCTATATCAGGATTAGGCTGCAAATCCTATCTATCTTGTTTTTCAATTCTTATTTATGTGTATAATCTGAAAAAGATAAAAAAACAAAAACAAAACAGCAATCAGATTAACGCAGTAGCACCATAAACCAAATCTGACCATAAATGAATATTAAATTGAAGACATCTAATAAAAAAACTGAACAGTGGTATTTGTAACTTTGAACAAGACCCATTGCAGGGCTGTTGTGCCACACTATTAGTTTTGCTGTACCTAATATAATGATTTACACAGACACCAGAAGAGATTTTTAAAAGCTGATATAAGTCCACTGAATAAGATATTTTATTTTTTATTTATATAATCCCTCATTAGGAAGAGGGGTAGGAGGAGAGCTTTTTCTTGAATAAGTTATCATTCCAAATGAGAACAAAGTCTAGACTCTGAATATTAAAGTATTAGCAACAAAATAAAGGATAATATAGCAATGGTGGATCCAGAAAAAATGGAAAGGGGTGGGTGGGGGGCTATATATATATATATATATATATATATATATATATATATATATATATATATATATATATATATATATATATATATATATATGGGATATCCTTCTCTGAATTGTCATATTCCTGCTTGCTTTATTTATAGAACATACTGTGCATTATGGTCATATTTCACAACACAATATACACTTTAATCTTAATTAACCCTGAAGCTTAAAGTTAATCGGTAATGCTTTGGATTGCAACACAGAAGACACAGGTTTGATTCCTGGTCAAAGCAGCAATTTTTTCTGCAGATTTGTCAAACAGTTTAGATTACAATATGCATTAAGATTGCGCCGTCAATTTATAACTATGGTACATACGCAATAGTATGTTCTCATTGATTTAATGTAGGTGAAACATGAAGGTGAGATCATTTGAAATGCATATTGTTAGTATTGCTAGTATTATTAAAGCTATGAGGTATACTATTCACTTATTCGTAAAAACACAGCTTTTAAATATATGTTTTGAACAGAAAAGATTATTTAACTTAATGGTTGCCTTTGAAATGAAGTGCAAAGACGGAAAAAGAGATTAAAACATATAAATAGAATTATAAAAATGAGGAAAACATAATAATATAAAACACATACATAACAAGTGTCTTTAAAACTGTGCATAAAATAATACTTGAGACTAAGAGTACATAGTAAAGTAAGAAACTTATTTTGAAAGGCTAAACCGGAAGTGGATGTTAGCATTCTAAGCTAGTTTGACTGTCGTCTGCTAAACACGAGCAGCGTCTGTCCACCTCTTTGCACAACAACAAACGCGTTGCTCGCAGCAGGAAGAGACGCCGTGGAGAGAGGGAAAGACATTTCAACAACTCTTCTGTTGATAAAGACCCTGGAAAAGTGAGCAGTTTGTGGTTAAGAAGACTTAAAGAGGACAAATAAACCGACGCGTACAGATTTTTTTCCCATCAGACTTTCCAGAGCAGCTGTTCCGGACAGTCCACTTCAGCTTACATGGTGGGTTGATTTTGCTTTTACTGTAAATTACCTTTAAAAAAAAAAAAAAAAAAAAAAAAAAAAAAGTTATGTTTTAAAGCAGTTTCGTGTCTGCAAGTGTAGCTACATGAGTGTTCGTCTGTGTAGGTGTCGTTCTTAAAGCTGGTAAATGCAAATAGTTGAGGAATGTAAGGAGAAACTTTGACCATCTCCTTTACACAGGTGTGTGAAGGTTAAATCAAGTTCGGTTTTTGCTTCTATAATGTAAAACCGGGGCATTCTAAGTCTTTGTTTCTGAAAAGTGTGGCCCCCTCTTTAAAAAGAAAAGCTCCTTTCTTATCAACGTGTGCATCAGACATGACAGGTTGAGTGGGTTTAGACATAACAATGTGCCTCCTACAGTTTATCCAAACTCATTTCCTGCGCAGACTTCAGCCTCTGTCCCTATCATAAATCAACAGTTTTCTTATCAAGGACTCTCAGCGTGGTTCCCCATCCCTAAAAACAAATCTGTCAGCTTTTATCTAATCAGTCATTTTTAAATACAAGCCAGGATAATGAATACTTATGCACTCTGTTGCCGGTATCATGCAGTGCTCTGAGTCCCAAATGAACAAAACAAGAAAACTGAACTAAGAAAATGAAGGAAAAAAAAAAAAAGAAGTAAGACGTCAACACTACACTGTAATATTGTTTTAACATATTGTATTTTTATGTCAGTCGATATATCATAATTATTGTTAACCATTAATGTAAAGCAGGGGTGTCAAACATACGGCCCGCGGGCCAAAACCGGCCCACCAAAGGGTCCAATCCGGCCCCATGTGCAAAAAATTACGCATAAGAATATATGTCATCCTGAAGCCCAGGAAAAAGTTTTGGCTTGTGCTGGGTAGGCTACATTAAATACTAGTTTTAAATGGAAACAGCACAATACAACAGTTTTTTCAGGCACATTTTTTTTTTTTTTTTTAGTAAATATAGCTAAGGCTGTAGAAGAAGTAGAAAGTGAGTTAAAGTGGTTTTCCTATATTTTGAAAGACCTGAGATCTAAAAAAGTAATGTTTTTTAGATTGGCATAATCTCATATGAATCCATTTTCCATTGGTGTGAAGTGAAATGTGACTGATCTAAATACATTTCAAACCATTTGACAAAACAGGTCATTGATAAAATGAGTTGCTCCAAAGCATTGCTGATCTGTAACTAAGAATTGCTTTTTGCAGGGGTAGGCTTATTTGTATTTTCTGAGTTCCTATCTGCATTTCAGGTTCCAAAATATGTAACTTATTGATTAATTGAAACTAGTTGAAACAGTTCAGTTAAACATTTTCTTGCATGAGGAAACGTGGCAAGAAATGCACTTGAAGTTAATGGGAAAGTTGAGATGTGTACAGACATATAACACTGATGTAGTAATGCTATTCTGTGGTGACTTTCTAGCTTTTGGAAAAGCAAGAAGTTAAAGCATTTGCAAGTTGAATCAGTGAGCTCATGAAACTAGGTTTAAGTTTGCATTGGTATAAAAGGTGGTTGGAGAGATGTAGGGAGGTAGTGTAGTGCAGCAAGAAGGAAGGGAAAGGACTGTTTTTTTTCCCTGCACCTTTAAGTGTGAACATTTTGCCTTGAGTTGGATGACTGGTCGTTCAAAGCATTAAGGAGGCCATTCATTGTGTTTGGGTACGATGCCAGATTTTAGAGCCCAGTCCAGTCTTATTTTCCAGCTTGTGTTTGGGACTGTGAAAGACAGAGTGGTTCGCCCTCATGAGCACTGGCTGACCAGCCCTGGGGTGCGGCAATAATGTATAGAATTCTTAAAATGAATGGCATTCCCCCATGATGCTGTCTGCAGGCACTTTTGGTTGAGCACAGAGGCTTTTTTCACAGGATTATTACATTGCCAGGTGGCCTGTGGGATCAGAGCTCCACAGTTTGTGTTTTACAAGGACAAGAAACAGGAATATGATTCAGAATTTTGCACACAAAAGCTTACTTGTTGGTCATTTGAGCTTTTAGAAAGTGGGATTTATGGTGCAGCCCCAATGTGGTCTGTTTGTACCAAAAAATTCCCAAGTGTGCTCATTTGGGTAATGAGATTATAAAAAGCACCTCATCTATTTTAACAAATAGCGTCTTCATCTGTAAACAAAGGACACAGTTGGAAGAATGATGACAAAAGAAGAGCAAACAAACTGAGCAGAGCAGCACTCTTCAGATGCAGCCTTCAAGCCGAACTCTTCTCAGCGTGAACACACAGATCACATGCTTACATCAGCAAACTTGAAAGGTCCCTTAAAAGGAGACCACAGTTTATTTGCATTGATAATTTCTCAAGTGATTCACATGCACACGGCACACGTCCCTTAAAGTTAAGAAGAACTGCTGTGTCTGCATTTCAGAGTGGTAGTGTCCGTGTGGTCCCCTGAGTTTGTCATGTATGTGAAAATTACCTTGCATACTGATGGTTGATCACTTATAAATTAATTATCTAATAACAGCAGCGTAAACATGTTTTGACCTCAATATGGATAAATTTGTCAAGGGACTTAAAGTGAACTGGTTATGTTTCTGTATGAGTAAAAAATTAAGTAACATTAGTCCAGATGCAGGGAAATCCTTAGTCGGTGGTTGAAAGTGGATATGTCTGAATAACAAACATTGTGGGCTCAAACACAGGAGGCCAGTGTTTGCGGCCTGTTGTCAGCTGAAGGTAAATGGTGTATTTTATTTTAGCCTTTCTCACAACCCTTTTCCTAACCCTAACCTAGTTATTTTAACGCCTAATCTCAAACCAAGCCTTAACTTTAACCATGACATCACCAAACGCAACATTTATATAGCATTTATTTACAATGTTAATGGCATGTTTTATTTGTATCTGCAAAATAGCATCATGCATACTAACTGACTTATACTGACTGCATTTTGGTTTTAACTCTCTTGATCTCTTTCCTACTGTGCATTCATTCTCTATGATCTCAAATTAAAGCTGCAGTGATTAGTAAGGGGTAATTAATCAATCACTCAATCAAAATGTAATTAATTGGCGTCTATGTTGTAATTAAAAAAAGTCAACCCTTTGTAGGATCCAGCTTCTTAAATACACACATTTGACTCCCGTATTAATAGTTTATTTGATATGTTGGAGTTTTGAATTGTGTGATGGATAAGGAGTCTGAATAAATCATCTATCCTTTGGAGATATTACACAAAGGCATATGCCACCTTATAGTAAAACGATAAGTCATTTAATAAAAAAAGTTGACAGGTTACCAAAGAAATCAGTGGTGATTGTGGCTTCTAATTCATTTCAGTAAACATGAACAAACTGACTCACTATGGTACTATACACTGTTAGCATTTCATGTGATAACTACAATATACAGGGTGGGGAAGCAAAATTTACAATATTTTGAGGCAGGGATTGAAAGACAGTGTATGACCAATTAGTTTATTGAAAGTCATGAGAATTTATTTGCCACAAGAAAATTGACATAATAGAAAATGTTTTTATTCTATGTGTCCTCCTTCTTTCTCAATAACTGCCTTCACACGCTTCCTGAAACTTGCGCAAGTGTTCCTCAAATATTCGGGTGATAACTTCTCCCATTCTTCTTTAATAGCATCTTCCAGACTTTCTCGTAATAGTTTTGCTCATAGTCATTCTCTTCTTTCCATTATAAACAGTCTTTATGGACACTCCAACTATTTTTGAAATCTCCTTTGGTGTGACGAGTGCATTCAGCAAATCACACACTCTTTGACGTTTGCTTTCCTGATTACTCATATGGGCAAAAGTTTCTGAAAAGGTATGGATAATAGTGTTAGGTATGATTATGACATCAATATATGTTTGGTTTCAAAACAATTGACATAGTGCCTGCTGAGAAAAAACAACTAAATGTTCATTGTAAATTTTGCTTCCCCACCCTGTAGTAGTTTAGAATTAAAATACAGTTTGGGTGCATGTCCTTGTCTTTGTATTTAAAGCAGATGTGGTCATACCTTGTTTTAATCAGTTTATATGAGCATTCGGCTGACAGGCATAAAGGTGCAAGTATTTATTAGTCTAAAAGGCTGTGTTTCATAATAGATAATGTGATTTCTGTAAGTGATAGCTCTCTGTTGTGCCACTGTGAATATTACCCTTGAGCTGTTTGCACTGAAGGTCAAGTTGCTTCATTCTTTATATTTATATAAGTCTAGGCAAACAGTCACTTTAAAGAGCAAATAAAAGAGAGAAATGTTAGAAGACGGGACAACAATAGGGGCGTTGGGGGTGTTTTTCTGTTAGGCAACATGAAGACTGGGTTGTATTTTTAGTTCTCCTGAGGGTCCGTCATGTTGAGGTAAAATGCTGATCCAGTATTTCATGATTTACTTTGTTTTCATCCCATTGTGTAGAATTCACACTCATGACGTCGGCTGTTAACTGTAACTTGCGATGCTGACAGTTTCCCACACCACAGTGCTTAAAACACGCCGACATAATCATTCTGTGTGGTGTAGTGTTTTAAACAGTTGGGCTGTGATGCAAAAAAGGCCACTGGCTTATATTTATCCTCCATGTTTCAAGTCCTCCTGCCTCTGACCAAATCTGTAGTTTTTGTGATCAGACAAGCCATCCGTTTCTTAAACGGTCTTTGAGCCTGGTCTGTGTTTGTCTATAAATAACACAGGGATTATTAATGCTCTTCCACCTTTGTCAGCATAGAATAAACAGGTCCATAGTCATTATTTCTTTTCTCTATTGAATGATTTTTGAGAATTGTCACAAGTGAGGTGGTTTAAAGGTTTATCTAGTAAGAGAATGAGACACAGCTCATTTTACTCTTAACTGATATTTCCAGCTGTGCAATAATTTCCTCAGTTCTCCAGTATTTTTACTTGAATCCACCAGGGACAGACCTGGACTGTGGGCTTTGGCAATAACTACTTTCAGGACTGAAAGAAGCAACATGTTGAAATACAGTATCCAGTTTTTGTAATGCATCCAACTGTTTCATCTCATCATCTTCCAGTTTTGTGACGTGTGTGTAGTTCACATTTGCATCAACACCCTCAGCATTAGTCCAACATGTCACATATTTTCATTTAATTTACTATATGTGCATTATATACATAGAGGATGATTCTTAATTCAGTGGTTTGATATTCCTAGCTCCATAGTCAGCTCTGAATCCAGTGAACAGCTGGGTGACATGAGGACAGAAACCACTGATCCTGCTCATCTGACTAATCTAAATCTCAGCGTCCTGCCCTTGAACAAGACCTGGACCTGAACTGACATCCATGACCATGAGTGATCTGCCACATCTGAAGAATATAAGGGATAGAAAGTATTTAGAGGATTTTAGTGGCAGATGTCTGAGCACACAACACAACACACACACACAACACACACAACACACACACACACGCACAGAGGTCTCTCCTGAGTTGAGACATTGTGGGTTTGATTTGTCCCATTTTTTATTAGGTGAGCACCACTGGGGCCATTAATCTGTTGTCTGCCAAATCTTTTACCTCCCAAATTGCCATATTTTGTCATCTCCTTTGCTGCTGCTTTGACTAATGGCCTCATTTCAGTGCAAATGAACCGTGGCACTAATTATATGCCATGAAAATTTAGAGGTAAATTTTAAAATACAGCCCCCTGTTGATTTGTGTCTCTCAAATTGTCTCCAAAAATTATAGTTTTTAGATAATTTACTGTCATTTGTTATTTAAAAAAAAATGTTGTTAATATTTCACTATAATAACAGCTCCTGTCATTGAATTTCCCACAGTATACTGTTGCCCATAATCTTGGAATTATTTTGCTTGCAGATACATTTCTCTTTTTATTCCTATTTATACACATGGGTAATCACCTTTGACCAGGTACAGTGATTACATATTGAATCCCAGTTATACTTTATCTATCAAGATTAAATCACATTGTCACAATCATTTCATGAGAAAAGGTACAAATATTTTTTTCCAACTTCATGGGCAGCAGTTTATATATTGCTTGTACATAACCCAGCCACTGTACTGCTGTACAACTCTAACCACTTCATTTTTAATCCCTCCTAAATGTTTGACCCCAGTTGCTGCATCTTTGTCTGCAGACACTTTTAGAAGGGGCTCCAAGAAACCACAGCAGCAGTGATTAAATTTACAGTTCCATAAACAGTTTTGATAAGATGCCAGAATGGCTGGACGAGGCTGGCTGTACAACAATAGTGATATCACTTATGGCTTTGAAAACATGCCCTTGAAGAGAAACAAAGCGCTCCACAGAAGATAACTTAAAACTCCTATTGCACAGTTTCAGACCCGTGGTTATACTGTGTTCCCTTTAGTTTTTTGCAAAAACAGAAAAAAATCCTCAAACTGATGGAAAGAGTGAATCTGGTCAGGTAACACTGGCTCAAGCCTTTGGAGTAGAAGTGCTGAGAAAGAGCTCAAGTGTGTTTAAATGACATTTTGCGCAGGATGGATGTGTGTTGTGTTGCATCATTGCGTTGTCAGTTGTCGTTTGTTGTGTGGGCTCTAAAAAGATGAAAAATTGCACACTGTCCTTCCATAAGCAGCTGTGACTGGCTGTGGTAGTTAGTGTGATTATGACATCCACAGCTGCTGCGGGGAGGCCCATATGTGCCGATGTACAGTACAGGCCTGGAGCCACTCTGACTCCTACTTGTCTTTTTTTTTTTTTCTCCCATTCTTTTGTTTCCTCATTGCTCTCACACTCTTCTCTCCTCCCTCCCCACCACTCACTTTCCCACTCACTTACTCCTCAGCTGCGTCAACTGCCTGGTATCCTGCTGTAATGCATCACGCACACTCTGTTTGGCAGACCACAGGGACCAGCAACATGAAAAAACAAAAACACATAACAGGTCATGCAGTGAAAGTTGTTATTTTGAAAGCAGTTAAGTGTGATTAAACACTTATCATCACAGATGGAGGAGCTAGAGGTGCATCAGTGGTTTAAGATTTATAGATCAGTGTCTGATTTCACTTGTTGATTGACACTGCAATGCGTCACTTGGCTACATCATCCCCTCATAGTTTACTGCACTTTCATTTTGAGAATGCTTTACTGACTTGTGATAAAGAGTGAAAGAGGAGCAGAAGATTGCCTTGCAAACAATAGACCTTTTTTCTTTTTACAGCAGGCAGTTTAATTTGTCATAACAGGAAGTCCCAGTGTTTATAACATCAACAATATCTCAGTTTCTTTCCAGTGTCTCAGTAAGCAACAACAGTGTGCTTAAGAGCCAGTAGCCACAATACCAGTAAGCAGCCAATACTTATTTTATCATGTCACACCTATGACTGTCCAACTGTGTCATGTAAAAATGCTGTCTGTGAAACAGGACAGTAGCTCAATCTTTTTCAATTCTTTCCTTCAGTGTGACATAGACAGCTCATTATTGTCTTCAAGCATTTGTTAGTTTGAGCTCCTTAAATGTGAGTGTTTACAGTTTCAGTTAAATATTTTTAGACCAAACTCTGGAATCATAGTTGATGAAAACAAGCACCTATCTACCTTTTTAATTTACATTTTAATATATATCTTTTCACTTAAGAGTCAGTCAACAAAGTAATGTTTCATCTGTTTCATCTGTTGCAGAAGATGTGTGCTAACATCTCATTCTTTAGATCCAGTGGAAACAGTATTTGTCGAATCATAAAACATTATTTTACCAGCACTATTTATTCTTTTTCCTTCCTTTTCCTCTGACTGGAGGTATGTGGCTGGACTTTATGTAAGTGGGACGACCCCTCCCTGAGGTTGGTTGTTTGGATATTTTTAAATACATTTCTCCTTGCTCTCTGTGTGATTTCTGGCCTGATTATTCTCTTGCTGTGGCACCGCGAGATGGACGACACACAAACAAATTCCCTTTTAAACACTCATCCAGGTATGGACCACTATTATCCCACATCTGTAAACTTGTACATGGTGTAA
Source organism: Sphaeramia orbicularis (assembly GCF_902148855.1). Classification (NCBI taxonomy): domain Eukaryota; kingdom Metazoa; phylum Chordata; class Actinopteri; order Kurtiformes; family Apogonidae; genus Sphaeramia; species Sphaeramia orbicularis. Next base: position 24,702,028 of record NC_043975.1, read on the forward strand.
ACAATGGGCTGAATATTTGAAGTCGAGGGCTTTGAGTGGAGAGGCTGAAGTGCAGTGGGAGGCTGGCTGTGAGGTGAAGAGGTGGCTGGGGAGAAAGAGGGTGCAGATTAGAAGCTATGTGGGTGGTGGGATGCACAGGAAACCACGTCACAATGTTACATAAGGGCTTACGCAGGCAGAGGGAAGTGGATCTGAAATAATTAGCATAGAGATGTCCGTTCTAGCTGCACACAGTGATTGAGAGATGGCAGGTTTTCAGACAGTAAAAGGGTCAGTTTGAGCTAAAAGAAATGTTATGAACACCTGTACCTTTTTAAAAGCAGGGGATCATGGAGGAAATCTAAGATTGTGCAGATCTTTACCAAAATATGTCATGTAGTTTTCAGTATTTAAAAAAAAGTGAGAATATGAAAGTCATTAGCATTCATTTTCCAGAAACCATTAAAGGAGTGATATTTTGCTTTTTTTTAAAATGGTATTTTAAAACATTTCCCTGTGCTTCTACATAAACTGTAAATGCTATGCTTGGGTCTGAATTCTTCATTAATTCAACTCCACAGGCCTATCTTCAACCCTATTTCTGAGTAATAACACCAGAAAGGCCATTTTGAGCACTGGCCCTTTAAATGCACGTCAGCGACTTCACGCCCCACCCCCTCCAGGTTATTGGCTGTGCTGCTCTGTCCCGGCCAGCTGATAACTGAACATTTTAGGTAAAAGGCTCGAAGTTTGGACATATTTTCAATATGGACTTCAACCGCTGCTGCTGACAAACAATTATGGCATACTTGGAGAAATGTTCGTCGGAAGTCTTGACTTTATATGTCGTGACGTAACTAGTTATAGACGTAACAAATTAAGCAGGAATTAAAAAGGGTTGTAGAAATCCACTTGACTTTTGCCAAAATTAATATAAAGATAGCTTTGCAGCACCTGGAAGGTTCAAATTCAAACTTTTAGAATTATTAGGGTCCCCAAATACACAAATAAATGTACCAAAGACTAATAAAAGTGGGTTTAGCAAAATATGACCCCTTTAATATATTGGTGTATAAAATATACTAGTTCACATGGTAGTTTTTTTAAGGGTCAGTGTGTAAAACATCAACATATCTCTTTGCAGCAGTGGAATATGGTATTAATAATTATGGTCCATAACCACCTAAACAAATTTCCATCTCTATAAATAGAGTGGATCTTTTCCATAGAGTTAGCCATGTCACAAACTTTTCCTTGTTCCTCCTGCAACTGGGATCTAGTGTGAAGTTGGATTACTGCATCCATTATGTTTGAGAATGGACCAGAGTTAATATGTCCTTACCCAAAAAACACAGACACTGACTCTTCAATGAGCCTTTTGTTTTAGCATTTAGCAGCCACTATAGTGAAAGGTGAGGTGAATTCAGTTAGTTTCAGTGTCGTATTTACTGGCATTTAGTATTGAAACTGCAAAACGAAACCAAGTTAAAAGCCCTGTAACTTAGTTGTGTTTTTCTACACTCAGAGCATTGCTGCAATTTAGATAATATTAATTACATAATAGCTACTTTATATTATCATTTTATAATAAGAATGCTGCACTGTAAGGCCTTGGATATGTTACATTTTACAACGTAACATACTCATCAAGTAAGGTTTTTCTCATGCTTACTGTTCTTAAATGGGACATAGTTTCATAGAGCATTGTTTGTTACAGTTCTACAGTTCTTCTGTCCCTCCTTGCCTGCTCTCACTCTATTTTCTCCTCATCCTCAGTTCTTCATTTTGCACCATGGAAATGATTTCAGCTTTCTCAGTGAATTTCTAGGATGCAGACAGATGTTTGAGGTTTGGCTGGAGTGCTTCTAAATGAGGATGTTTGAGAAAATACAGACATTTTAGTCTATTTAAGATGGAATGTGATGCTTTCCATGTGGACTGTCCACACGCTGCCTATACAAAGCACACATGCAAGTTTTTCCCAGCAGATTCACTTTCCAACCTGTGCTCGTTTCATTCGTTTAAATAAACCGCAACATGATCAACATAGAAGATTTAACCCTCCCCTCATTTGACTCTGATAGTGATTTTCTTTTATATTGATGCTATTTTTGTGATTTTCATTCAAAACTATGGAAATGCAAGCTGTTAGCTGCTATGTATTCATGTGTTCCCAGTAGTTTGGTAGTTTTGTGTCCTGGCTACAGTAGCGTCAACACGTCAGTTAACATTTTGTCATAAAATGCTCCACCACTTCCCTATTTTGTGAATAGACTTTGTTCAGAGTGTGCAGGTCCCACCATTTATTAGAGGGCTTATTAAGTTGTATAGATTTAGCACAAAGCTGAAGATTAGAGTAATAAATGTGAGAGCTTTAGGGTGACAGTGTTTGGATATGGAATAAGTGGGCATCCACCCCCTTCCTTAATAGTCCTTTGGCCCTGGAAGTGTATGTCTGTGTCTGTCTGTGTAAGCTTGGCAAACACGTAGCCTCATTTATCCTCATTAATTCTTGTCTTTTCCCAAACCCTTTTCCAAATCTAAATACCTGTCCTCCTCATTTTGTTGAATGACTAATGACTCAATGTGCTGTACAGAGCAACTCAAAAAAAAAAGCAGTGCTCAAGAATATCTACACTGTCTTTCATGGTGGTGTCGTTATTTCAATAAAAGTTCTACCTCTTACTGTAGCTTACTGCAGCTAATGTTCAAATTGGGATATAAAGCTGGATGACACAACCCTAATTCTTGCTCATGTAAGTAAGTGAAACCCAAATATCACGAGTACAGGAGTGGCTGTGTCTCTGCACACTTCAGATATGTGAACTTGACGTCTGGCCCCAGGCAAGCCACCTGTTTTGTTCCTTCCTGCCCATGTTTTTACATCATCACTTAATTTGCTGAAAAAAAAAAATACTGATCAGAATAGACAGAAATCATCTTTGGAAAAAAAAATGTATGGGATGTGTTTTCCGAGATTCATGTATCTTTTCCGTTACATGCATTTGGTCCAGATAGTTGTACCCTGACATGATATTTTGGTACTAGACTCTATTTATGCTGAATCTCCCTTCATACAATTTTAACTTCCTCTGTCTTCCATTTGTTTTCCAGTTTCTCACATATTCTTCTTTTATTTTGTTTTGGGAGGCTAGTTTGGTATCCAACATGGTCCTAAGGAGGTTTAACATTTATATAGTTTGGATCAAACCTGAATGTCTTTACCAGCCCATAGTTTGTCCAAATCCCACGTACTAATGTTGAGGAATCAATCTTGAGTTTTGGGGGCAGATTGACCTTATGCATATACATTTTTTGATGTAGATCATTTATTTCTGCTCCTCCAGTAAAAACAGCTGTCTTCTGGAAATGAATAACATCTCATCTTCACTCCTGCACTTGATTGATCCTTATTGATTTCAGTTAATGGGTCCCAGTGAGGTTTTCAGGTATTGAAGGTGGTCTTCGAAGGTGCCTCTTCAGCGGATGAATAATGTAATGAAATGGTAATCACTGACTCGTCCTCTGCTCTTTATTCAATGTGTATGCGCTTTCCTTCCTCTCTTTGCTGTTTGGTCTTCGTTTAACGTTGATCATCCCATTCAGTTTGAAAGGGCAAGTGAAGGGAGAGGCACTCTTAAATAAACATCCATGTATGATCTCTGGCTCAACCGTCAGACTTAATGCAAACACAGATGAAATTATTGTTTTAACAGTATCTTATCCAGCCACTTATCTAAACATGTCAAATACAACATAACTTGGCACTATCATTATGCTGCATTTACAAAGTCATCTTAAAGCCATGTGGATTGAGCTGTATTACATGTGGGAAGCCACACTCTCCTCAGCACCTCCATCTGTCTGTAGAGCAGCATGTGCAAACAGATGGAAGAGCTGAGGGCTGGCTTGGCCTTAAATAATGCCTGTACAGTTGTGGTAACACTGCAGGCAGTTGGTAATGTAATATTGGTTTCAGTACACATCCCTCCCTGATCCTGCTGATAAAAAAACAGGATACATGTTAAACAGCTTGGTAATTTATTCACTCTCATTCAATGAGATCAGTTCATGCCACATTTCAGACTACAAGTAAGGTTCAGGCTTCAGTTTAAAAGTGAGATAGAGTTGAATCACAATAAAATGATGGTTTCCTCAAAATCATTCAGTTATATTCTCATTTGACGCATCTCTCTCAAATGCTTAGACTTACATCTGCCTGTCTGACATTTGACTTCTCTAAGGTCTCTACGTTAGTTATTTTTGTTTCTGAAAATGCTCTCTACAGATAAATATTCTATTCAAGTTAATTTGGCAAGACAGATATGAAACATGGACATGAATTTCAGTCTCTACTGTCAGATTCTTTTTTCAGTCAGCCAATGTAGCAACAATAGTGCAGTGTTTAGGGCATAGATTGAACTGCAAACACTTACTGATACTACACTGCTCTGTTTTCCAACCCTAACTGGCATTTTCTTGATGGCAGTGGCTCAGTGATATTGTTGTATTTTGAGCAGGGTTGTCAAAATTAACGCGTTAACACGGATTAATCCATCATGATGATTAATCTGATTAAATATTTTAATTGTTTGACAGCACTAATTCTGAGCCATCTGTATCATGTATACTGGTAATTATGATGTGAATTGTCATAGCTTGATAATCCAGCATGTATGTGTTTTGACAATTTTTAAAGCTTTTGTAACTTAACTTTAACTTTGCTATGACTATGAATAGTCAGCCTCAAACAATGACTGCCTGGTCCATGCATCTCATATTTTTTTCATGCTATTGTCATGCTTTCTTACTGCTCATACATTAACTTAATGAATGGCAGATGGGGTCTCGTACTTAATTCCAGATGGTGTCAGTGTTTTATACATACAGTATATGCCTTATTAGATGTCAATGGAAAAACTATGTTGGTCTCATGTCTTGGAATTGAGCCTCATATGACCCAAATGTGTAAGGAAAACCGCACAAACTTTTTTGGTGATTCACAAATGTGAAGGAATCAACAGTTAAGTTTTAACTTTGCCCAGGGGACAGTGGTTTTGTGAACAGGGTGCTAGCTGTGGGTTCAGTATTCACTCTTGTTGACATGGAAAATCCCCTCAGTCTCAACCTTCCTCCATGCGAAGGGTTTTTACCATCATGACTCAGATTTTCCTCTTTCTCGCTGGTTCTATAAACACACTTGTCACATTTCAGGTTTTCCAACTCTCTGCAGTGTTGTAGTTGTATTCTGTCTTCTGCTGATTCAACAGCTTACATATTTTTTGCTTTTTATCCCATCAGCCTGCAAGAACGGAGAGACTGAAAGAGGATCTGCTCGCTGGTGAGTTCCTGGGATGCTCCAGCGACCTGCACCCCATGCTTTTCTGAGGCCTCCAGAAGCTGAAGACAGGGTGTCAGTGACAGGTAATCTGACAGAGTGGACCAAATGTGGTTTAGATAAGAAGAGCAAAAGAAATCTCTGAGTGTTCTCTAATGTGAAACATGTCTTTGTTGTAAAAGAACTGTGTTTTATTTTACCCTGAAGTATAATCTATCCTACGTCCTCTGAGATTACTCAAACAGTCACTGCTACAAATGCTTTAAATTATGTTTAATCTTTGACAATTGAAACGGTGCATATTTTTTCTCCTTGGAAGCCATTTTTGTTGATCATTGACATTAGAAACAGACTGCAGTATACCACACACATTTCAGTTTCATCCTTCTCTGTGTGGATGTTAACACACTCCTACTGCGTGGGAGTTAGCAACAGATCTTAATCATCGATAGGGTTTTGCTGTAATTCCAGAGTTGGAGGCGTAACCCTAATCTCTTTGGCACATTATACAGTAAATCAGAGTGTGGCTAAGTCGGGTCTCTGCCAGCTCAACACAGCTAGCCTGTTTCTTTGGATTTATGATGGACTTACTAAGACAAGTTATTTCAATCTACAACAGTCCCTCTTCTTTTCATTTGTCTCAGGCCTGACGGAGCACCTCCTGCTGAGTGCTAAACCCTCACACTCATTTAATTTCTGAGGTGTTCTTGGATTGCTTTGTGCCATGGTGGGATTATTTTGGAAGTAATGGGTCCAAAGGGCCAGCTGGTCAAAGCCAGTTTTAGCTGCAGCATCCAATGGGAGTGATGTCCCCACACAGAAGCAGCACGGACACTGATGGATGGCCTAGCTTTCTGTCGGTTTCTGGTCCCTGGACATGAGGCGTTGTTATGAAAATATAGAAGGAAGCAGGCTGACATGCCACAGAGAGATGGTAGCGCAGCATATGATGGATGACAACCTGCTGGGCATCTGTTATAGACACAGACGATTTAGAATTATGGTCCCTGAGGAACCACTTTCAATGTTCACCATAAATTGGCCACTCCTAAATGTTTTGTGTATCTCTGTTGGATAATAAACTTTATATGACTGGGGAGGATAAACCAGAAACCACCAGACAGATGTACCCAATGTTACAGCAAACCCACACACAATTTTTGTTTAAACTGGAATTTTAGTTAGATTTCCCTTATGGTTTCCTTTGGCTGTCTTGCAGACAGAGGAGTAAACCACAGAGTCGTCATTTTACTTTGCTGCTTCACCCTGTAAATCAGCTTCTTTAAAAGAAGCTGAGTCATGTTAGGTCCCCCCAGCCTATAAAGAGGTAGTGTTAATGGTGGCATTCACGGGTTGATTTGCAGCCTGCCTCTTTATCCAAGCACTGGTGGCCTTGGAGTGGGTGATTGATGTTATTTGTCGTCCAATCTTGGACTCAAAGTGCGAGTGGTTTTCTGCTTTGGCTGCAGCGGGACTGGACTTTAACTTGTACCATACTCTGACTTGCCCAGACCTCCCATTGAGAGGCAACCAGGAATAACCTTGAACTCTCTCAGCAGCCTGTGCTTGTCCTTGCCTCAAGGACAAACCGGTGTGACCCAGTTAAAGGAGCAAAGAGAGAGCGAGACATGAAGAGAGAGAGTGAGAGGGACAGATCTGTGTTTGTGTGTGCAAGGCGGTGGCAGGCAGGGCATAGCCTACTTCTCCTACCCTACTTTACCCCTGTCTTCATTAGTGAGTCGAGCAGCTGAGCTTCCACTGCACCATCTCTTCTTGTTGTTTCCTTTCTTTCATTTATTTTGCCAGATGGTGGATTACAGGTCAAGGCAAAAGCCAAGTGCTTCTGCTGAAAACTCTGAGGCTGTCAGACTGGCTGTAGTATCACAGATTAATTTTTTTGTCTTCCTTTTGTTTGCATTTCTTAGGCATTGAAAACCTGATTTTGATCGGTCAGTTCCTTTTCCAAGCTAAATGTATTTTAACTGTAGCGTCTACTCAAAGGAATAGTTTTTGTCAATAGTTTTTTAAGTAGCCATGTAAAACAGGGATAATGTGCATTAAGGTGGTCATTGTTGTAGAATAAACCCTGACAGGGTGATTTAAGGGTCTTGAATCACGTTACACTAAAGTTCTTTAATATCTAATCAGTAGATATCTTTGCTTTGACTCTTTTGCTGTTTTTATGATTTTCCTTGTTATTGTAGTTCAATGATACTTCTGTTTTGCTCCAGTTTCTCCATATTGAGTTCTTATTTCTTCTAGGAGAAAAACTACATACGATAAGATAAGACTTTTTTCATTCCACCATGGGGAAATTACAAAGTTGACAATTGCAAACACAAAAGTAAACATACATCTTTTACATTTTTTTGTCTCATGTTCACTGAAATGACTCCATTTAGAGACTTTTTCAAGTGAGGACGTATTCTTATGCAGTCCACTTTCTTTCACTTACCGTCTCTGATAGTTTCTGCATGAAATGTGCAGGGAGGGCAGAATGGTCTTTAGCTGACAGCTCCCCTTTCCTTGGCATACTGTTTCTTTCTCCTTTCTCTTTTTACTGCCTGACAAAGGCAATTGAGGACTTTGCAGAGTCTTTGGTCAAAAGAAATCTTAGAGGAGGAGTGGAGCAGAGGGAGAGGAGGTGTATCTGTCAGAGAGAGGCTGGGCTGCTCAGCGATGAGGAGGAGGAGGAGGAGGTAGGGGGACATGAGAAGAGGAAAGGAGAGGAAGGGGAGGGGACTGTGCTCCCATTCACACTGGCAGCATTTGGCTTGAGAATGTTTCTTTTTTGGGGGGTTAGAGAAGTTTCTTCTCTCAGGAGAGTTGGTCAGAAACAGAGCCAAATATTCAGAGGAACAGCATCGTACTGAGTGTAAACTGGGAAGCAACTCAAGAGTGGAGAGTAAGGGAAGCTCATCAGACATCAGCGCAGCAATGCATGGATCAACCTGGGGTAAGAATGGATGGAAGAAGTCTGGGCTGTTGAGGGAAAAAGGGAACTTGGGTTTATTACTTTGGCATTAAGGTGACAGGGATGTTGGATGATAGCTGTTTGTGTATCATTGCTTGTTTGAGTTTAAGGCTCACCATAAAAGGTTTATTTTCTTTCTAAGGTTAAATTAACTTTTATTGTGCATTAAAGTGAGGTCAAAAATGGAATGAAATATTTGACATTTAAAAGATGAACAGAAAGATAAAGAATATAAATACAACTTGTATGGCTCCGACATGACTGAACTCATTCTATTAGTTATTTGGCATTTGTATTCCCACTCATGACACACTAAAAAAGTGGCAGGCTGAGGACAGAGTGAAGCCTCCTCTTTGTCTTACTAAAGTATTATCATTGACAGTGTCAAGTGCATTATTCAAGCAGTTCTTCATTAGAAATACCCATTGAGTTCAATTGTCTTTATGTACAATTGCCACTTTCAGTCGATTACAGCTACTAGACCCAGCTAGGTCTGAAACTCTTCACTACTTTGATCATCACTCAATTTAACTGGTTATTTTTAGATATATTATTTAGTCTACAAATTGCAAAATGAGCAGATGCCTTTGATAAATACCTGTGACACACAATATCTTGATAAGTAATACCAAGATATTGTTTACCAATTAACAAATGTATAGAGTTATCAGAGAAAAGCATGTAGTTTGATAAGCTGGAACCAGAGCTTGCTATCATATTATTGCCTGTTTGTTGGCTCATTTTCAGCCTTTTTTTCCTTCATTGTATAGACTGAAAGATCCCTCTATCCCTCAAATAGCGGTAGCTCTGCACCAGATGTGTGCAGTTAATCATTAGTATGTTTAGGGACATTAGCATTTGGCCTGGTGACCACAGTGACTGGCAGGGCTGCAAGGTGTGTGCCTGTATAAAGGTAGGTTGTCTACATCACCAAAATAGCTTTGTCACACTTTTCTTCCATGTTCCAGTTTCTCGAGATAGGATAAGAAGATATGTAGAGGAGGGGGAGCAGAGAGAGTGGGATTGAGAAGTTTCAGCACAGAGAGATGGAGAGTGGAGGAGGGGATATGAGGACTGTTTGCTGTTACTCATGCAGACACTCCCTGCTGAAAAGTGAGGTGCTTTCCCCTTCCTTTTTTAATCTGTGTGTCCTTTTGCATCTTCTACAGTCAGATGTAGTGTGTTCTCAGTAGAGGAGTCTAAAATGAGCGCCAGTATAACACAGCTTTCCTTTTTCCCCTGACTCTGACACATCACCTGGTGTGGGGAATATTTTTAGACTCTAACCCCTGTGGCTGTGTGTTTATGGCGTGGTAGCAACAAAGAGGGATTTAGTGCAGGCTCTTTCAGTTAGTCTCAAAGCACATTTGTGTGACAGAACAGGTCTTATAATATGTGTAAAATGTCCCATATTATAATGGCTAATACACTGTTTGTGTAACTGCAGTTGTCTGACAAAAGGTTAGCCAGATTAATATGGTGCTATGATTGGACTGACCCGCCTGTCAGTCTGTGAACTCAGATATCAGACATATGAGAGGTTAGTTGATGTCAGACTGTTTCACATTTCATACTCGGCGACGTCTGATGATTTAGTAGACTGAAAGCTCAGCAAGGATTATAAAATGTATTGATCTCAGCAAACAGATTCCTCATATCTGTTACACTTCCCATTTTGGTACAAAACATAACTTATTTAAGCAGTGTGAAATGTGGGGATGGTCCTGAAGGGAGATTACATTTTGGATCTAAGTTGTTAAAATAGCTGGAAGCTTTTCATAAGGCAGAGCAATATGGAAACATTTAGGTCTATTAAATATGACTGGCCAAACAAGATATGAAATTCTAAAAGTCTATATATAACTTTTGCTTGAGGACTTTGACCAGATGTCACTGATAAATATTAACACAGTTTTTTTGGCAACATTGAAAAAATCAGCTACTATTCAGTCTAGGCTGGCTGCTGATTGAGGTTTTAGAGCCACAGCTGGAAAAAAAATAGGGCAGATTTAAGAGATTAGTACAAGGCATTGGCACATACTATGACTTGAGATATCAGAAGTGGAAAAAAGCTATGTCATGTCATCAAACTGATTTTCCATAAGCCTTCCCTTCCAGCTTTCTCTTTACTGATAGACCATTATGGGAGAATTAGTCATTGTTTGTATGGAAATGTATACCATACTGCTCATTTATACAAAACTAGTTTACTAAAACATATCACATGTGTGACTTCTTCTTATTTGGATGTTGTTCTTTTCAGTTTATGGAGCTTGAAGTCAACACAGGTTTATTCTGACATAAACCTGCAGCTTAAAGAAAATACAATAGACCTTTATTATTGTGACATTTTGACTTGTTAGGGCAGAGGAACTATCATAAGAATGGCTGCATTAGATGTATCAGTTTCAGGCCTCAGATTTGTGCATATTGGTTCAGTTTTGACCTCCTGGGTTAAATAAATAGACCAGAGACATAATGCACCTGTTTTTACAAGTCAAAAGGTCCATCACATCAACTGCACATTCTGTTTTTTGGTGCTGCTTATGTGCAATATAACTCTCTAAAAGTATTTGCCTGGGAATAGAATCCTGATGGCCTGAGATGAGATCAGGTCCCAGAAGCCCAACAAAATGCTAACTGGTGTGAGGTATCACTTAAAATCTCCTCTCAAGTTGTGCCATATGAATGATGAGACATCAGAAAAACAGCTGTCTCCACCCCTAGTGAGTGTCAACAGTGGTGATGGCGTTGAACCCAATGACCATTGCTTATTCTGTCCATGTTTAGGCTCAACTCTAATTAGGTGGTGTACCCGCACATTCCTCATCCTGGAGGAGTGACTGACCATGTCTGTCTGAGGGCATTAAAACCCCCAAAACAGCTCATGGAATACTTGGATCTATAGAGAGAATTAGCCAAAACAGCAAATAATTCTGTTTACCTGTATGCATGATATGGGTAAGAATATTGATCAATAAACGGTTCCGTAATTCCTTATTTAAAGGACATATGATGAAATATGTGTCTCAATTACGATTTGCCATTCTTTTATTTTTGGGAAACATGATGAAACAATATAAAGATATTATCTATTTTTATAGGATGATGTGACCCTAAAATTATAGATATAGATAGATTAATTCATAAAAGTGGCTGAATTACCATAGATTGTTAAAATATATACTCATTACACTTCCTATAAAGCAGGCATGTGTCAGCGTAGTAGTCATTAGTTATTGATGTCCATTTGTTGTCTTCATAGAGCGGACGGAAGACTGTCAGAGCTATTGAGTGACTGAAGGCTTTAAGATGTTAAAGAGGGGTCCTGGCCTCTCTGTCAGCCCTCTGACCCCCTCCTCTACCTCTTCTTTTAATGTCTGAGGCCCCAGTCACTATGACAACAAAAGGGAAACCAGGACCACATGCACATATCGGGAGTTTTAAAACTGTTCAAGACCTCTCTGCTTTCTGTAGCGGAGTCCCAGCAGAGTTTCAATCACCCTCAGTTCAGAGGGATTAGACCTTATTCACTTAAGAGTGAAAAGGCCAGCCATCAGACTCCAACCTCAGCAAAAATACTGACCTGAGGAAGCTCAGAGGGCAAGGTTTTCAGAGAGACTGAAAGGATATAGGTAGTGTACCTTCAGTCCTGCTTTGAAATGTGTTTTTAGGAGAAAATTGTATTGTTCTCACTGTAACAAATCTAAAAAAACAGATCCACTAATGTAGAGGGCATAACAACGTCAGAATTTATCAGAGCAGACCTAGCTACTACAGTTCAGTGGGGTCTGAAGGCTAACATGGGGTCTCCGCTTATCAAAAAACATTCGTAAAACAACTCGTATTGGTATGTGCAAATTCTGCAACATCTGGTCTTTATTTTGTGTCTGTTAAGGCAAAGCCATTTAGTGATTTATTTTGACGTGCGAGCCAAAAATATTAAACTGATTGGCTGTTTTGTTTACATTGTCTGTAAGTATACATCGGATAAAAACATCCAAAGCTTATCTTTGTTTTCTAACATGGCATCTCCTCTCATCAAAAAACAGTGCTACTTCCAGAGATTCAAATTGTTTTTGTTCATATTTTCCTCTCCCATATTGGTATGTGCAAATTCTACAAGATCTGGTTCAATCACAGGTGGTTTAGTGCCCGGTCAAAGCCTTTTAAAAATTCTCAAAATTGTGCACCTTGTTTGAGAAAATGCTTCTATTAGGACCTTTGCGTATAAAAGCATTAGAAGTGCCACCATAAAAGTTCCACCAACAATTTGCCTTCACCCAGGTCTGTTCTGTATTCACATCAAAAGCATTACCAAAGTCTTGCACCAGTGCACTGGAATGTGAAATGGTCTTAACTCCCAATAATGATCTTCAGAGTCTTAAATTTATCTTGCAAAATGAGCAACTCCAATATATACCATCCCTTGGTTCTAGTGTCCATATGGAAAATCTGTAATGTTTGCATCAAGCCTCTGAAACAAGGATGTAAAAATGTGTTTGTTCCTCCCACACAGCTTAACACCAGGGGAAGTGACAGACTGCTGCACCTTTATAGAAGTTTCTGTGGTAGAGTTTTGGTTGAAACCCTGTTTGTTTGTTGAGTCATGATTTCAGACTCCAGCTCTGTGAACAAATGTCATTCTGAGTGTTTAAGCAGCATAGACAGACACTTAGTCAAGCACATTCTCTGCCATTCAGAGAGGATTATGTGAAATAAATATCGTCATAGACTAATTAGCTCTCTGTGCATACAGAAATCACTTCAGTGTAATCCTCCTAGTTATGCCCCACCCCCCCACAAACGGCACATATTGGTACCTCTGCAGTGAACTCAGTTTACTTCATCCCAGTGCGATACATGCCATGCAAATAGTAAATTATTAGTGTCACATTTTTTAAACTGCATATCATAAAGCAGCAGCTCTGTGTTAGTCGGTTATTATGAGTCAACATAGGGATCAGAGCGATATTTGAGTGTGCTAATTAAAGTCTGGTAATCACACTTTAATCGCTGTAGTAGCCCTCTTAGGCCGTCAATAAACTTGGCAGGATGGTAAATGGCTTGGCATGGCCCTGTCCTGGCAGGTGCAGACTTGAAATGTGGCAGACCAAAAGGCCTGCTGTCAGCCCCTCCTTGTCCTCTGTGGCCATCCTGACCACAGTTACAAACCCTACGGTCTTTTGTATCTTTTTTTTTTTTCCTCATTTTCAGTGTCAACAGAAAGGTTGGGTGGGTTACAAAGAGGAGAAACGCAAAGGAATGTTCTGCATTTCTAGCACTAATTCACTGACACACTATGTAATTGCAAGTGACATAGTGAGAAACTGCAGTCCTGGCATACTTGGAATCCTTCAGTCATCTGTGTGAGTTATTCGACAAGCCTGAAACTTAAAAAAAAAACAAAAAAAAACAAAAAGAAGGGGTACACCCGCTAGTTGGATATCGTCATATTCTGTGACTACCCATAATGTTTTTGGTGCTCAGTTGGCTGTTTATGTCAGTGTACCGTGACCTTATCATCGTACTTCCTGTTGGCCATTGTTCTTCACAAAACACTGAATAATTCCCTCTCCACGACACCACTTGTCATGTTTAGCTACTACAGTGTAGGTGAAAAGGTTGGAGCACGTCATTTTCCTTTTTTACATAAGTTTTTTCGTACAACTTTTATTACCCCCTGTTAAAGTATTACACCAGGTTGAACTAGTCTCCTTTTCTAACCTTCGAGCTACTATCACTTTGATAAGATGTACTTAGACAGTAGGCTTTGTCGCTGTCAGGACAAATGCCAACATGTTAGAAGCCATTTTACATCTTAAATGGAGAGAGACCCCTTTCTTCTGCTGCCTCAAGCCCTGTTTGTGCTGCTTGAATGGCCTTAATGAATAGCCTGTCCCAGTTCTCACTGTGTGGGCCCGTGTTGTTGGATATTTCTATGCTTCAGTGTAGTGTACAGTATATCATGTCTGTTTTGCTTCTGTCAGAGTCACTGTGTGGGTTTGGGTGTAGCAAAGTTGCTTGAAATTAATCTTGGGAGGAAGTTTGAAATTGACACCTATCAGGATCTAAAGGGAAAACATTACATTAAAACAGCATTTACTGGCACTTAGGGGTTGGTAACATGATACAAAAATGTAAAAAAAAACAACCAAAAAACTATTGTTCAGTAATGATACATATAATATGCAGTAATATACAAGTATAATTACTGAAGCCTGAACAAAGTGGATACATTTAAGGTTCAAACTGCTCCCCATTTTCCGGTTTACAGAGTCATCACAGGAAGGTTTCTTAAAAAGTGATGGAAATGATTTATTGTGTTTCCTTTGTTAGTTGGCACCGACCAATGACATGTTTTCCACAACATTTTATTCTGTTTTACTCTTGTTGCTTTTAAGATATTCAAATAGCCTCTTTATAATTGCCATGTATATTGGGTGTGACTTGGATTGCTGCAGTAAGACAACTTTAAAAATGTTCCTTAGGTATCAACAAAAAACAAGTTTTTTTCCCATACAATCTTTACAATCCCTTATGATTTTAACATCTGATTGTTAAAGATAACCAAGATGTAGGCCTCCTGATTTAACAGTGAAAAAAAAAAAGTAAAAATACAGACAACATTTTAAACAGTCAAGTTTAGATTTCTGGGTGCCCTTGCCATATGCTATACAAAGTCGAGGTTGAGGTGTAGCCTATCTGATTGCACTTGAAGTCCTGGTTCATTTGTGTCAAATTTGAGCAGAACCTCACAAAACCAACACAGATTTTTTTTACTTTGTGTCTTCTAAAATATTAATTTTAGGATCAAGCAAAAAATATCAGACTGATTGGCTGTTTTGATTTCTCCTGTATGTATGTAGAATAAAAATGTCCATATCATAATTCTTGCCATAAATGTTATTACATTCACATTATGAGATTGACACTGTCACTGTCTCAGCTGTACAGATTTGTTATGCAAATATACACAACCAAAAACAGAACCTAAATATTTGCGTGTTACAGTCTTGTAAGAAATTTGTCACTTTCTTGTCTTTTAGAGCAAATAACCCCTCTGAGCTGCCACCATGGCCCTGGTTCAGGCTCTGCCCATATCTGCTGAGCCCCACACACCAGGCCACAGTGGTGGATCTCGAAGACGTCATTCGTCCAACCCTTCTCCCCCTGCCAACGCGCCCTCCTCTTCCCTGGAACCTATGGGTTCTGTCAGCAGCCTTATCGCAACCCGATCTGGCCCCTACCAAGACCACCGGTCCGGTGTTGAGCTGGGAGGCAGGGTCCGACGGCCCACACCAGGTGCCTCTTGTCTGGGCTCCGAGTCACCCCAAGACCCTTTACTGCAGAGCCGCACCCCGCCAGGCAAGAAGCAAAGTTCTGCAACGTCCAACAGGGTTGACAAGGAGAGGGGGAATGGAAACTACACCTACCTGAATGAGGAATATGTGGACGACTGGAATGACAACCATGTAACACCGCTCAGCCCAAGTGAAGCTGAGGAGTTTAAAGAAGGGTCTGGGCTGAATGGGAATATGGGAGGACCTCCTCCTAAACTGATCCCTGTGTCAGGGAAACTGGAAAAGGTGAGTTCACTTTACTTTAGTAATGTAATTACGCTAGTCTTAGTTTTCTCAGCTATTCTGAGGAAAGTCTTTATTTCCAGAAGCCATAAAATAGGAGGATGAAAAGAAGAATGTCAACAAATATTAACAAAACCATAGTTTATTAAAGGTTTCATATTGTGCAAAGCCATTTTACTCTGGTACTTTATGAACAATTACCACTGGGAGGAAAACTAAGCTCATTTTAACTGCAATGTGCTTTTGTTTTGATTGTAGTTGGTGATGCATTGTTCATTGTAGGTTTAATTAAGTTTACAGAAACATGAAAACTAAAGTGTAGTTAATGAAATAACTTTTCCACTTCTACGTTTAATCAGTATTTATTAACTATAATACTTTTGATAATGTACATTAGTGTCATGATATGAGTCTGTTTTTATTAACTATACCCATAATTCAAATTCTGAATGAATCTTTTTAGAACATGGAGAAAACAGTGCTCCGACCAACCGCCTTCAAACCTGTTATTCCCAAGAGCCGTACCTCCATGCAGTACCTTTCCCCTCGCCATGGTGCCAATGTACCAGATAACCAAAATAACCTAAACCTGCTGAGCCCCACACACAGAGATGTGTCACCGTCCTGCTCAGAGAAACGCAGCTCCTACAGTGGGGGACGGAATGGCGGTGGCAGTATGGACTCAGGACGTAACTCCCTCTCCAGCCTGCCTCCGTACAGTGGAGCTGGTTATGGCCTGACGTCAGGGGAGGCCTCCGCTGGTCACCTGGAGCCCATGAAGAGTGCTCAGCCAGTCAGTGGCCATGGACATTCAAACTCAGACAGCGGCCGCTCATCATCTAGTAAGAGCACAGGCTCTGGCTCCTTAAGCGGACGAGGACAGCCACTGTCGGACAGTGGGTCCAGTGGCCGGTCCCCTGGCCCCGTGGAGGGCTATGAGGGGGTTGTGAGGGACCTGGAGGACAAACTGAGGGAGAGGGAGCTGGAGCTGCAGCAGCTCAGAGACAACCTGGATGAGAATGAAGCAGCTATTTGTCAGGTCAGTGAGAGCAATGAGTCTATGAAAAATGACATTTGCATCAGTTTTTAAAACCAAGAATTGTTTAGTTGTAATCATAGTGATAGATCACAAATTATATAAATTGTATTCAAAGTGAGAAAAAAAATCTCCTCAGAGTTGACCATATTTTCCATCTGAAATCTGAAAAGGGCTCTATGATTATTGTGCACAGTTGGATTACAGTGTAATCATGATAAGACTAATATTTTCAACTGTATAAATATAGTTACACACAGAATTCTTTGCCATCTGTTGTACTGTCTGGTCTTGCAGGTGTATGAGGAGAAACAGAAACGGTTTGAGCTGGAGCTTGAGGAGCTGAGGCAGAGCTGTGCAACAAGGATGCAGACGGCCTCACAGAAGGCTCAGCGTGCGCAGCAGGTGCTTCAGTTGCAGGTCAGAAACATCAGACAGCTTTGTCTTACTCTACTTAACACCATGTTGCTAATTTAACAACTACAGTAAAAGCCACCAGAATATGAATAGGCCAGAGAGGTCATTGCTACTCGCATTAATAATAATAATGTTATAAATATTGCAGTTGTAAATTATCAGTAATCTTTCTATTTCAGACCTTTCATAAGAAGTACATGTGGGACGTGATGTCTCTGATGCTTATTTATGGCTGCAGGTTTATCAGCTCCAGCAGGAGAAGAAGAAACTACAGGAGGACTTTGCTCAACTTCTTAAGGAAAGGGAGCAGCTAGAAGAGCGCTGCACCTCCTATGAGCATGAAAAGATTCAGATGGGGCCCCGCCTCGAGGAAACCAAGTGGGAGGTGAGCAGAACATCAGCAGTGCAGCCATACCAGCAAAGTAATGACCAGAATAAAAAAACATTTGAGCTGTAAAACAAAGGTGTATTCAAGTGACATTCATACTGAGTTTGCCATTTTCCCTTTCTTCCTAAATTCAGGTTAAGTTATAATGCCTTAACTAGTGCCATATTCAGAGGATCCGTCTGTCTCACAGTATAGTGATATTTTTATTCATGAAAACCAGACATGACAAGGGATGATTCAAGAGGTGTCATCGGTCTTGTCAACCAAAAGAACTGGCTGCCCCTCTATAAGATTAATCCACAGATCGGTCAGTGCATATTAGATCAGAGGTTGGATTACGAGGCACTGTGGTTCATTCATAAATGTCAGGGTAAAGGAATTTTAATTCACAGCTAATTATTGAAGTGTTAACAGATGTCAACAATGAAACCATGATTGAAATAGAAAATGTGCACTTTAAAGTCAGTGTTCACTTTCTACACCGTTTTTGCAAATAAGTCAAATCAACCAATAAGGCCTATGCTGCTCAGTGATGGTTAAAGTACTGTGATAGTATTCACTCTGTCTCTGAAGACCCACAGTGTTTATTTCTGTATCACTCTGCCTTCACCAAATTAGCTGAACACACCCTATTGCCTACTCTGCAGTACATTAGTTTTAAGGGATGTGAATGGACATAACCCAAGTAGAGCCAACACACCAAAGCTGAACTGACATTTTGATGCAAAAGGACTGATAATATTTGTGGGATGAGATACTTGTAAAGCATTCTGACAGATCTACCATCTATTCTTCCTCCAGATTCTTCCACATACTGTACTGTTGCCATTTAAAGTTTTAGCCTTGGTGTTTTTTAATATGTTTTTTTAATCCACTCAGGTGTGTCAGAAATCTGGGGAAATCTCTTTGTTGAAGCAGCAGCTGAAAGAAGTACAAGGAGAGTTAGCTCAGCGTGTGGGAGAGATAGTTTCACTGCGGGGCCAACTCAGAGAGACTCGTGGTGAGCTGACAAATACGCAGGTCCAGCTGCAGGAGGCTCATGGTACGGTCCGCACTCGCACTTTGGAGCTAGAGGTTTGCGAAAATGAACTTCAGCGGCGTAAGAGTGAAGCAGAGCTCCTGAGAGAGAAAGTTGGACGACTTGAAGCGGAGATGGTTCAACTGAGAGAGGCCTTGGCCAATCAGGGCCCGGGAAACAGACAGTGTCAGGTGTTCCAGGATGCAGAGGAGCAGCTGCTTGCCTATGAGAGCGATGAGGCCAAGGCCCAGCGGCAGAGCAGCACCGAAGCCCTGCAGAACATGAAGATGCAAATGGACAGGATAACGTCTGAGCTAGCCTTTGAGCGTCAGAGAGCGGAGGAACAATCGGGCAGCTTTGAGGAGGAGCGAAGGGTATGGCAGGAGGAGAAGGACAAGGTAATCCGCTACCAGAAACAGCTGCAGCAGAACTATGTGCAGATGTATCGCAGGAACAGAGAACTGGAGCAGCTCCTGCAGGAACTCAGTCAGGAACTGGAGAGCAGAGAGGAAGACGAGGGCAGCGGCAACGAGATAAACTTTGATGAAATTGCTGCTACAGAAATATGATCCTTTGGAGTTTGCATTTGCACAACTGTCAGCTGAAATCAGTTGCTCCCACATGCCATAGATTAGATCTTTTCAGTTCTGTCAAAAAGTCTCTGTATGTGTGGATTTGAAGGAGATTGGCATCACTATTGTAAAATAAATACACTGCACAGTACTAGAAGCCACAATCAGGAACTGCCTCATAGGTCTACTCTCCAAGGAGTCCCACCTGGTAGCCAGTGACCTCTATTTGATGTTTGTAGGCCACATCAGCCTCTTCTTGCTCCATTAATGTCTTTGTTTTTGCACTAACCTGGAATCGGTCTTCTGGCTCTCTATCCCATTTTTAAGATTCGTGATTCGAGAGAGAATTATTGTGTATGACTAACATCACTCAACCTTTCCGTGTCCTCCCACAGTCTTGTTATGATTCCACACTCCCTGCTGGCTTTAGCACCATACTCCCACTCTGTGTTAGCAGTCAGATCTCATTAGTTCAGTTAATTCATATGGAGCCAACACTGTTTTCACTTGACAGTAATTGTGGGATTCCACACATTGAGTGCACTATGACAAGAATGAATCAGTCGCAGACAAGTGCTAATGACAGTGGCTGCACCATGGGTGAAGATGTGAAAAAAACCCTGTATTTTTCCTGTTTTCTCAAAAGCTTTTATGTAATGCCAACACATAACCATTAGTAGATCGATACAGTTTACCTTCTGGATCATTCCGAGTGGTCTTGTAGGTCCAGTTAGTGAAAATGTATTTTACAACCACTGGATAGATGTATTTGGGCTCTGATATCTCCAACCATTTGTATCTTGACAGGGAAATAGACTTTTAATAGGTTGATTGTTTTTCAGCAGTCAGCCCTGAATTAATAAAAGTATTTGGCAAGGATTCACAAACTGTGTATTAAAGCTTTACAACAATGTTATGAACCATCTCACATAATGAAGCGTTAATGTGAGCAATGCTATCTTCACTCTTGTTTAAACAGGCTATGCCTTTTTGAGTCATTTAAAACTATCATCAGATGTTAGGAAATTGGCCTGCATTGCCTGTTAAAAATTCAAGTTATTTTAATACTTTCAAGTAAAGCCTAAAATCAGCATCTCCACCTGATATCTTTTTCATTATACAATAAATGTACATAATATAAAGACAGGTGTTATCACAGTAGGAAAACACTCCACAATGGCTCTCATATTTAATTACTTGAACTGTGTATCTATTTTCTGTAAGAGATTGTAAAAGTTGGATGCTATGTGTTGATGTTACTAATTACATTAAAACTGAACACATTTCTAATGACAGTTAAATAATCAATCGAACTGGTAATAAACCTCTTATGGATTGCTCATTTGAATAAAAAGCAATTAGGGCAGAGGAAAACTATAACTAGTGTTTTTTCTATTCTCTAACATTTTGTAGGATCATGGTTCGTATTAATCGCCAAGTAAATCAATAGTAAAACTAATCCTCAGTTGAAGCCCTGTTTTTCACTGCTGTCTTGTGAAGTGGGACAACATGCACTGAAAGCTGAGTTTTTTTTAAGTCAAAGTGGTCTGACCATGGCCTGACTGTTTCCATCAGCCCTTAAAGTGTGTATTTACTTCCCTGTACAGTACAAAGGCGCTCATTACAACACAATTAACTCTCCTGCTGCTGATTCAACATCCTCTACTGTAAATAACCCCAGTTACTGGATGATATTTGTACATAAAGTAAATGTTTTCCTTCAGAGATGGCTGTCCATCTCAAAAACATAGCCACTGTGAATAGACCAAAGCAATGTCACATGTTCTCTCTATTTTGCTCCTACTCTATAATGCCTGTATATTAATGTATCTATGTGTGAATGTTTGTTCTGGTTTCCTGATATGATTTTATAATCACAATATTTGTATGAAGACATTAAATGTATATTTTCATGCTGTAAATTTCTTGAACAAACATACTATGTTTTTAATTAAAAACAAAACTGAATAATGGTGTCTCGTACATTGGTTGAACGGTAGTTTCTTTCATGATTCAGCCAAACTGTATACACCTAAATCAACAATCCCAAAATAAGTTAGATGTGGGTAAATACAGAATGCAATAACTTGTAAATCTTATTTTTTAAAATTTATAAAATAAAAATAAGGTAACTTAGAGTTTAATGACAGTACTACATCTCCAAAAAGTTAGGACGGGGCATATTTAACACTATAGCATCCCCTCAGCTGTCTGTAAACAAGTAGGAATTTAGGAGACCAGTTGCTGGTGTTTTGGGAGACAAATGTTGCCTCATTTTTGTCTGATATAGGGTTAAAGCTGTTCTTGGTCTTCTCTGTCATATTTTCCATTTCATGATGCACCAAATATGTTTGACTGGTTGAAGGTCTGCAGACAAGCCAGTTCAGCACCCAGACTCTTCTATTAAGACAATAGCTTTTCTGGATCATGTTCACATTATGGCTTCTTTACATTACAGAGCATTACAGATTATAGATCCTGAGCCCACACAACTTGAACTACAGAATCATGGCTGGTTTTAATGCAGTGTCACCCAAGGGCCCAAAGTTCACACACATCCAGTATAGATTTTGGGCCATGTCCCTTGTACCAGAGATTTGATAGATTATGAAATATTCAATGCCTTTGCAGTTTTACATTGAGGAATGTCATTCTGAAATTATTCCACAATTACTAAGCTGTTGCCAGTTAACCAATTAATTAATTACCAAATGCTCTTCCAGCTGATTTATTTTAGAACCACTTTTCCAGCTTTTTGGAGACATGATGCTGCCATCAAAACAAAATGACCAAATCTTTCCCTTAAAAATGGTACATTTTTTTCACTTTAAACATCTGATATGATTTCTATTTTCTGTTGTGAAAAATATGGGTTTATGAGAGTTTACATTTTACACTGCGTTCCTATTTTTTTACTTTAAAATTCCGGTTGCAATAATCTCTGGAGGCAATCTGGAAAAATTATTTAGCAGAACTCATCTAATCTATCCCAGTTGGTGTTTAGACAGTTTTATGGTATGTGGTTTTTTAGTGGCATACAGGGCTGGGAAAGCATTCAGTTGGTGCCCAGTTTATAAATGGCTCATGTCTGCCCTCTTTAGGAAAAACAAACTTTGTTCACAAGTCCTTTAACCACAAAGTGTTAGACGGTTTTATAAGTACAGTCCACAGGCTTTTAAAGGCACTCAGGTTACAGTTTGCAGTTTGTCAGCCTGCACATTTAATAATTCAGGAGCAGATGGATACACTACCTAACTATAACACATACAAACTGTAGTTTGTTTGGAGTTTTGGAATTTAAAACACGATGAATGTTAAGTAAACGAAAATTATGTCCATGACAAATATTGGCTCAAATAACATGAAGGCATCAGGGGCACAGTTCTGTAAGAATTCAGGATGGTAGATTGAAACTCGACTGCAAAAAAGGACATAGTCATTCCCTTTTCCCTTAAATCCAACAGTCCTCATCCAACATGATTAGACCATCTATTCTTCATTATACTTGATACTGGAACGTAGTCACCTTCATTTTGAAGTGAAGATCAGTGTAAATGGCAGAATTACATACCTGACCCCAGAACACAACATCAGTGTGTTCCGGTTATGCTCCAGTCTCTGGTATTCAGGTCTTTTCTGTTGCAGTCTCTGTTATAATGCCAAAGAAGACTGACTGAAACAATGCTGAACATCAAACAGTTTCAGTCGTTTTGGGGGACTTTGACCACAAACACCATGGGGTCTTTGGCCTTGTTGCTGAAGGCTTTTCGGATGATGTCCACAGCATGCTGATGGGTTACTCCTTGCAGGGAGACACCGTCCACAGACGCCAACTCAAATCCAGCCTGGGTACATAAAGCCAAAGGTACGTTTGGGGTTAGTTGAAGTGCAGAGACATTCATCTGCATTGTATATAAATCAATGATGCTGACATTACCTTAAGGACTTCACAGGTAGAGGCAGCTCCTCCAGGAAAGATCTTCTCAATCTTTACCACCGGCTGAACCTTTGACTCCATCCCACCAGATATACTGATGCCTGGATCAAAAAAAACAGCAAGAATTGATTTAATTATTTAGTGGTAGTCACTCATCTAACTTACATTCCTTGTAAACATTGATGGGTGTACAAATCAATTTTTGATTTGTACCTTGTAATTATCAAAATACATTACCCAGCTATTGAAAAATGTGTAGTGAGCAAGTCAGAATTTTTCTGGAAAACATGTAATACCAACATGTCTGCTGTTTCCATGTTAAAATTTAACATTTTATGTGTTTGTTTCTGCCTGTAAATGAAATAAGACTGTGTCAAATGCATTTACCCAGAGACTGCTTGGTTTTGGAGATGCTGACAGTTTTGAGCTCATACTTCTGTTCTGGACCAGTGCCGTTAACTCCGTTCTCTGATGAAGACTGATGTCCATTGATCTGTTCACCTCCCACTTTTTGGTCCAAACCTGACTTAAACACCTGTGACAACATGGGCCGACTCTTGCGTGGGGCACTTTGCAGCGTAAACACAGTTTCTTTACTTTTCTCTTCACCTCGTTCCTTTCTGCCTTTGGAATGGCCATTTCTGAAGGGGGACCTTCCCCTCTCTGTGGTTGCATCGCCCCGGTCTGTAGTCGAGTGCAATGAAACCTCATCAAAGTGTATGGAGCGAATTGTACCGATGTCCGAGCGGAGAGGAGGCTGGGGGTCATCGTTGCGGGCCAGCAGCCAGTTGGGGAGCATGGGACTAGCAGTCTGGTGTCTGAGATCTCTGGATTCTGGGCTATAGCTGTCGACTGGTATATCCAGGAGTGGTGTGAAGGATCTGGAGGTATGGGGTCTGTCCTTGGATGTTCGAGGTGCAGAGAGACTGAGCTTCTCCAGCTCCTCCAGTAGATGGCTCTCCTTCTCCACCTCCTCGGTCATGTGCAGCTCAAAGCCTCCTCTGTAATCTGGATGGAGAACACATCATCATCCTCCATAAATTAACCTGAAACTCCAGAAGTGGCAATAAGACCCATTTCTCTCTCGAGCCAGTGCAGAGACTTTGATACATGCATTTGTCACAAGCTGAATTGATTATTGTAACGCTCTCCTTTCTGGTCTTCCTAAGAAGACCATTGCACCACTGCAGCTGCTCCAGAACTCTGCAGCCTGACTGTTGACGAAGACCAGAAAGAGAGAGCATATGACACCAGTGCTCAGGTCTCTGCACTTGGCTCCCTGTGAGCTTCAGGATCAATTTTAAAGTGCTTTTATTGGTTTTTAAAACTCTTAATGGTCTTAGCCCTATTTATTTATCTGATTTGCTTTTAACATATGAGCCCTCTCGGACCCTCAAGTCCTCAGGTAGTAATCTCTTAACTGTTCCTAGAGTCCACACTAAGACTCATGGTGAGGCCTCATTCAGCTTTTATGGCCCCAAACTATGGAACAACCTACCCGAGGACCTGAGGTCCGCTGCGAGTGTTCATATTTTTAAAAGTAAACTCAAAACTTATCTTTTTAGTCTAGCTTTTAATTAAACCCTTACTGTAAACTTTAGTTTGTTGCTTGTATTTTTATTTGCAACTGCGGGACAGTGGGGGGGGTTGTGGTGAAGCACTTTGTGCTACATGTACCATGTATGAAAAGTGCTATAGAAATAAACTTTGATTGATTGATAAAAATATTACACCTCCTTGAATACACTCTTTGGACCTGAGCTGACAATAGTATTGAAACTAATGTCCTTGTAGCAAACAGTTCTGTAAATATTGTAGTAAAACTGCAATTTAACAACCTAAATCACCTTAAGTATGAGTGAGAGCCAAACTTAACGACACAAGTAATGCAGAGATCTTTTTGAGAATACTAAAATCAAACGTAAAAAATGTAAAAAATCAACAGTAGCAGAAGAGCATGAAGTATTACAAATTAAAACAGACCTGGAATGGGAGTGATGAGGCGCCGTTTGGGTGCTCGACCAGACATGGGTGAGCGAAGCGGAGGAGTTCGGACTGAAATACAAAAAGATTAAACAACTTTTCATAAATAATATTATTTCAGGACAACACATGGAACTTAGCTTCTCTGCTAAATCTGGTGCATGCATCTTGTTCTTTGCAACTACACACGGTCCTGTAACTAAATAAATACATACAAATATAAACTTGAATTTTTTCTCCAGGCATCCCTGTGTTGACTTCAACTGGGCAGAGACACTCCATCAGTTCAGCATTAATCATACACACCTGAGCGATACTTGAGGATTTCATAGGCCTCAGCTTCAATGGGGGTCACCATGTTGTTGAACACAGCCAGGTGAGGAGGAGGAAGCAGCATCCTGAGAGAGAGGCAACGTGGAGATGCTGAGTCAGTTTCCTTATTGTGTTACATACAGAACATTTTTAATTAGTCGACGATATCCCACCGTGGAACGTTTGGATTTGATGCGATTATCCTTAAAATCCTTAATCCCCTTCTGTTTCGGGTTTGTAATACCACTGTTTCCCAATTCCCCACACAGCTGAGGCTGGATTTACACATTTACTACTTAATGTGAACAGTTTGTCACCTTTATATGAAAATACAAACTAAATCTTTACTGTTAGATGTTTAATAGTTTACCTATCTTATAATTATTAACAGCATAAAACCCATGGTTAATCAAAAAGCCATTATTTAAATAGTAGACATATTAAAAGATGCACTGTAAAACATGGATGTCAAACTCATTTTACTTCAGGGGCCACATGCAGCCCAATTTGATATTCAGCTGGCTGGACCAGCAAAGTAAATCAAAATTTTGAGTTGTCATTACTTAAGTTATTTTCTGTTTGGTTTTGTGCAAAAAAAAGTAAAACTGCAGTGTGAAAATGTTTACATTTACACATTATCATTTTATAAAAATCTGAATAACTATAACTATGTTCTCAAGAAAAATAAGCGCAATTTTAGCAATATTATGCCTGATTTTTATAACTTGCATTACATCTTACAGGTTGCAGTGCACCTACAAATGCACAAAATATTTACTAACAGGAATCTGGAACTGGAAAAAAAAAAAAAGTATTTATCTTGTCAAGACTCAGTGACACCCATGACCATTAATGCTTTCTGTGTAATTTTTGCATTTTGCAAATTCATCCTTTGGGCCAGATTGAGCTCTTTGGGGGGCCAGTTTTGGCGTGTGGGCCGTATGTTTGACACCCCTGCCGTCAAACCTCATGTGCTCTTTCCTGTTTCACGCCTTACCTCACTTCCCTCAGTAGTAACAACTTTTCAGGCCGGTCCAGAAAAACCAGTAGGTGGCGTATGAAGTTCTCCACTGACTGCTCCGCTATGTACTGCACAAGTAACAGTTAAAGCAGTCACTTTGCATCCAGTTGCATAAATAGTTACACTCAACATGGACATCTAATTTCAATAGATTACGCAATAAACACCATAAAACAAAGGTAAAAGTGAACACCTAAAACCACTGATGGAAGGAATTCAGACAATTCAGACACATAAACCTTTAGAACAGAAGCTAATATTCAGTGTTGCCACATCTGAAAACCATCCTGTTTCTAGTTTCTTACTCTGCGACACGTCTTCATCACAGCAGCCACCTCCTCCTCAGTCAGCAGTCTGCGGGCCATATCCTCCACCACTCCCAGCATCTCTGAATTTGGCATCATATTGAGCTCTGGCAGCAATACAGGAAAAAAAAAAAATCTGTGTTGTGTCATTTGAAAAACACTCACCTGCAGACTTAACATCAAGTTTTATAATAATATCCATGGAACGGAAAAATAGTTGCAGTCTGTGTATGTTTCATTACTGTATAGATACCCTTAAGATATTTCAGCTAGACAGATAATTTAATAAGCACACGTTTTCACTGGAATGGTTTATAACTTGGGAAACTATTCTTGTATAACAGTGTGTGGTCATAAAGGATTTAATGACCAAGGTTTTCGTTCTTTAATCAATTTAGATATAGTGCATTCTTTCATCCCACCTTTGCTAAAAAAATCAGGGATATCACCAATATATGTGAAAAAATAAAGCTAAATAAAAACTAAGCTAGAAGTAGTCAGTTCCTATAAAGAATAAAACTTTAACTACTTCTGCAGTCATACAACTAAAAATAAAGGGAAATCAGAAGCCAAATTGAAAAACTGAAAAACAAAATAAATAATGACAATTTCTACTAAATGAACTCTACCCCTCCTCAGCAAACATTTCTTGAAGTATTTGGATTATCATTTTTTGTTTTGCGTTTGTCAAGATAGGCATGCATCATAATTTTCAGAACAGGCAATATAAAATACACAACCTTGTACATTTAGAGAAAGCAACTGTCTTACAATACTAATTTGCAGTACAAATAATAAGAATTTGTCAGCATAGAAAAAAAAACTGTTTATACAGTTGATAAGTGACAATAAAGAAAGTATGTGAAGAAGAAGAAAAGGAAAAAGACACCTAATGAGTGGACCAGTTGGTGAACTGCTATGGTTCCAGCCTAAACAGTGTTTTCTACAATCTTATGTGAATAAAGAGTGAGTGGGTATCTTTAATATTTCACTTTCTGACCTGGATGACAGTTTATAATAAAAAGGCAACCAAGTGTCCTCCTGTCCATTTAAAGAACATTTGATCTTTTCTAAATCTAGGTGTATCATCACTTTTTTTTATTAACTTTATTGCCATCATCAACAAAAGACAGGCAATTAACAGTACATAACAAGATTGCCTTGAGAGTAGCTTTCACCTTCCATAAATGTATGAGATTTCATCATACAATAAAAAGAGAAAAAAAAAAAAAAAAATGCAGCCTTTCATGTATACATCTTCCATATGTGTTTAAATGTACATGTTTCTATCATACATACTCCTACATTGTCCATATTTAGACATGCATATTACAGTTATGATGACATCTATATGTACATATACAATCAAATATACACCCAGGATTATATCAATGGGAAAAGAAGAGAAAAAAAAACAACTGAGATAATCAACTGAAGCCCATCTCCTTTTAAAAGTAGGGAGTTTAAGTTGTAACTGGGCTATTAAAAACTCCATCATATATATGTTTGACTGTTTGTAACCATTGAATAGTCGTGGGGGAGTTAACCTTCATCCAATTAATAGTGATCATTTTTCTGGAAGTCATCAGAAGAATGTGCAGAATATAACATTCATCTTCAGTGAACCTGTGATCCAGACACATATCTAATACAAATACCAGTGGTTCCATGGGAATGTCCTTCTCCAAAATCCTCTCTATTTCTCCTTTAATTTTATTACAGAATGACTGCATTTTAGGACAGTCCCAAGAAATATGAGTATGTCCAATTAAGTTCTCTATAAATACGAGTATGGTCACTGACCATACCACATTTTCTCCAGCTGTTATTGTCTGGTATCACCACTTCTCTCATCTAATTTAAATCAGTTTTGCCTGTTTCCAGTTAAGTAGTAGTAAACTATGAGCCAAAATACAAATGTTATCACATTGCTCTTTAATCTAGTCTCCCCAACTTTAGCTGTTAAAGGGTCTGAATCTTTATTTGTATTCAGCACTTTAGATAAAGCATGAAAGATACAGCTGCAAACTAGAACAGCTCCAAGTCGTGTGTTGATAATGTTCACAGTGGGCATCTGTGTTTTGTTTGCAAGGATTTGGATTTTATTACCTCTGCTTTTCTTGCGTCCCCCCTTGAAGAGCAGGTTGACGAATGTCTTGGAGCGCTGCAGGGTGCTCTTCTCCTCCGGGTCCTTCCCTTTCTGCTTCTTCTCTTTCTTCTGTATGATCTCTACAACCAGACATAAACAGTATCCATTTGTTGATGTCTACTAAGTGCTCATCTTTTCTCTTCTCATTAATTTTCTTGCATGTGAACCTCACCTGCCACAGTGACCTGACTCTGAGACCTCGTGATAGGTCGGCTGGGCTTGCTGAGAGCCAGTAACACAGCTGTCTTGGGGGACTCTTTCTTCCCCTTGCCCTCCGGTCCACCTCCTCGGATCGCTGTGTCCCTGAGCAGAGTGGTGGGTCCGAGGCTGCGAGTGGTGTCAGCGCCTCCAGCCCTCTGATCCATCTCAGCACGTTCTGCCTCAGTTCTGGAAAAATGAATGTACTGTCATCATGTCTGGTCAGATTTTTAGTCTCAAAAATAGTTAATATAAAATTAGCCCAGGTAGCTCTTTGTTAACTGCCTTTAAACTGACATCTGAAACAAACTAAACATATAATTTGAAGAGTTTACATCAAGTGAAATATTTCTACAGCCTAAATAAGAACATAAAACAACTCACAAAATCAAATACCCAGTGAAGCACCTAAGGTTGAATTTCTCACTGGGAAACAATTTAAATAATTAGTCTTTTTTTTTTTTAAATCTAAGATTGGATTAGATTTAACAGAAAAGTGAAAATGAAAGTTGTCTCTGACCTCTGGTCCTCAGTGGAGATACAGACGTCTACCATGTCGGAGCCAAAAGGCAGGCTTGGAGGGAACATGACCTGGGAAAGGCCACTCAGAGAGCTCACCGGAGTCCCCGAAGACAAAGACGAGGTGGAGGAGTCTGAACCCTGGGAAGAGGACTGCTGCGTTCCATTTGCCACTGAGGTGGTACAAATGTGGTCTCATAAAACATTTTTCATATCTAAATCATTTAATTCATGTCATAAAGTGTAATAAGAGCCTGGTTTAGACCAGCTCTAAATGTTAAATTTCATGAGATAACTTTTGTTATGATGTGATGCTATATAAATAAAACTTTTTTTTGATCTGAATAACACTGTGAGCAAATTTACACATAAAACCCTTTCATTTTCTTGAAAGCTGCATATCTGTTTTGGTGAAAGTGTTTTAGATAGAAATGTGACGGTGATGGGACTAGGAAAAAAAAAAAAAGATACATACACTTATTGAGCCATCTGTATTCTGCCACCATCTCCTTATAAGCAGGGTATCGTCCTGCTTCCTGCAAAGATATGGCCACAGATATGCAAATGAGATACAGTAGAGACCTTGAAACTTTCATGGGATCCCTATATTTGATAAAGAGTAACCCTAGAACCACAGAGATCCAAAACCATACACCTTTTCTTCCTCAGAGAGAAATGAAAATCCGTTCTTGACTTTCTAGTAACCTTTGATTGTTGGGGTGCTTTCTAGTTTTACTAAGTGTTTCTGTTCCCACAGGGTAAAGTGACAGATCCCAAAACTAAACTCGAACAAACACAGCTCCATGCTTTGATCAGCACCTGATCCCAGCTGCCTGGTGAATAATGCACACGGCCTGGCTATTTTTCACAGCGCGAAACCCAAGCTCCGACAAGTAAAGTGAGCGAGGAATATTACGACTGCATGCCAGCTGTCGGCCCTGCCACACAAACCGCTGCTATGTCCAGCGTGGAGCCACTCCACTCATGTAATTGCCCAGGTTTCAGTTTGTTCAATGTGTCTGAGAGAATTAAAGATCAAAAGGTGAAAAAAACCCAGTGAGTTAACGTGAGTCAGGTCATTTACAGAGACATAAATGAAGGAACTGACATGCTTTCTAACGACAGTGCTCAGAGACAAAGAGCCATTGTGGAATCTGATACACCCTCTTCAACTCGTCATTCACACAACAACCACACATTCAGCTAAACATGTATGAACCTAAGGCTCCCAGTTTGTTTTCATCTTGTTAAGTGTACGTGCTAATTTCATCATTCACTGTCTACATAGTCCAGTCACATTAAGTACCATTTATGGTCTTTCCTTTAGGTTATACAGATATCTCTTATTTTTTGCTTCTTCATTTTAAGTGATGTCAGGAGTGTACACAATAAACAGATCATAATATAAACCAAACCCTAAACCCATGGTACTCAGAAGTCTGAAGAAAGCTATTACTATTTCTGGTAGGCTCCAAAAACTGTGCATCCAGATTCCTCTCCTCCTCAATATAGTAGAAGAGTCACTGTATATTTACGTATAAACATAGTTAACTGTTAGAAAGGCTAGCATGGGTTGCCACAATGGCCACATGGAAACAATACAAACACAGTATCTGGATGTCCTCACCCTGGAAGGAGTCTCTTTTCAGTGACCTAAAATTGCAATTGTTTGTAGACGAGAGGCCAAAAAGCAAAGAGAAAAGCCACATTTTGGAAAATACCTGTGAACATGTGGATTGCCATGAATTTGTACTGGTTATTCCATGTTGCACAGGAAAGGTTCAAAGGCTTTCTCACCTTGATGGTGAGCATAACATGTGTGTGGCTCTTCAGCACTTCCACCGCACTGCTGTGGCTGATATCCTCAAAACTCACTCCATTGGCGGCCAGAATCTGGTCCCCCATCTTTATACCGTTCTGTTCAGCAAGGCCACCAGGATCCAGTCTGAAACATTGGGATAGGACAGGTGGATAAATGTAATATGATGTTCTTTTAATGAGAAAGAAAATTAATCAGCATTCCCTAGTAATAGATCTGTCCCCACAAATCAAAAACAGAGTGTGCACATGCAATAAACTAACATCTGGGGATGCTTGTCCACACATGCCCTATGTTGACATCGATCTCAGGTGTCAAGGCAGAGGTACCTACTTGGACACATAGATGCCCAGACCAAACTCCTTGCCTCCTCGGATGTTGAAGCCAAGGCAGTAATCATCAGAAGTGGTGTACAGATGGACAATTCTTTGGAGGGCGCTTCCTGAACTGGTATCTGATGGGGTTTGTCCACTCTCCTCCACCACCATCCGCCTGTGTATCAGATCCACCCTGAAAAATACAAAACATTACCACAGCCTGCAGAATAGAGTGGACAGTACCTCAGAATCAGTCGTTCTGACTTCATTTCATACCAAGTAGTCTTCTCCTTGGAGTAGCGGATGCCGGGGACCTTGCCAACCCGTCTCACCACCATCCTCAGCCTGTTGTTTCCTGTCAGAACCTTAACGGCACTGCTCATGGTGATGCTCTCCAGGCTGATGCCATTCACCTCCACCAGTTTATCACCCACACGCAAGCCTGCTTCCTCTGCAAAGACACACAAAAAGAAGCATTAAAAAACTGCACCTATATACTTTTAGTATGTAGCACATGTATGATTAGACAGATCATTAAGTACGAGAACATAACATAAGCCAGGCACCTAAACTGATTACTTAGTTCTTGATCTCACCTGCCGTGCTGTTATCCTCGACTTTACTGACAAAGATGCTAAGGCCATGTTCTGAGCCTCCACGCACGCTGAAGCCAAGCTTTCCATCCACACTCTTGTCCACAGTGATTGTATGAAGGTCCTCACTGTCATCTCCACCTGAACATAGTGCATGGTTATCACATCAGCATCCCATTCTTTATTTCACTATTTTGCCATTTCCTGCTGTTTCTAACTCCACACCTGAAATGAAAACAGTTTTTGTTGAATTATGTAAAATGATAATTGAGACATTATCTGTGGGTTTTCTACAAGGAAATGAGGTCTCCAGGGACTACATGTAAAGTTATTTGACACATGCTTACGAACATAGTCTTTGTGGATGCTTATTGCCCAACACTTATTTTCTTTTTTCTGCCTTTTTTACTGTAAGAACTAGATTTTACTGTTGGCTATCTGTGAGCAGTGATAAAGACACATCACATATCAATAAATATTTAATTATATATGAAATAATAACACAAAGTAGACAATATTTAAAATATATACATCTATTAACATGTATAGATTAGAAAAAAATATACAGTAATATTTACATTTAACACCAAAAAAAAAACGTAAACTTAATCTGTAACTTGAGCCTAACTCAACCTGCACTAAACCCTAAATGACTAACTAGCCCATGACTTTTATTCAATCTAAAAACCAGTCAAATCGGTGAAATACGCTTATGATAGAAACATCATTGTAAATATAAATAATACATTAGAGTGTGAGTAGAACTCAGTGGTAAGGTTGTAATTAAACCAGACAACACAGAGTGGTCTTGTGGCCAAAAACATTTTAAAACCACTGATCTGTACACAGGATTAATGTGCAATACAATTTATAACAATGAATATAGCCTTGCTAAATGTTCTTAAACATTGCTCTAAAAGCAGTGTGCAAGCATCAGTAGACAGTGAGGCACAAGGCAAATGGAGCCAGCTTAGCCAGCTTACCATCCACAGGAGAGTTGATGAGGATGACCCTGCCCATGGGTGAGGAGGATCGGATTCCACGTCGGCGCTGCTCCTTCTTCCGTAAGAGGTTGCGTGTAGCCGTGTGTGACCCTTGGGTCCCGGGGGTCTTCTCCCTGCGGGACGGCTCTGATGAGTGAGCCATGGAGGCTGCAGGGTCCCCTTTCACACAAACTCCACCGGGGACTTAGCACCGGATGGAGAAATCTAGAAAGGGGATCCATATGCAGTTTTTTTGCTTTTGTACAAATATTATCAATTTAATTATTTTTATGTATTTATATTAAAAATCTGGATCACAACAGTTATATAAAGAAACATGCACTGTTACTTTCCTTTTTGTCTTTTATTAAAAGGGCAGAACAATGGGTGATAGTGAAAACTCACTGATGCAGATTGTGTTGTGACATGATAGCTGACTCTTTGTCTTCCTGGAGTCACACTTTGGTCCATTCCTGCCCATGTTGCATCTCTCTTACCTGTATAAATCTAAGAAAGCATAACAATGTATATAGCTATACATTATTTACTGAGTATCAGTCAGGAGGTAAGAACAAGAATAAAAACACACAGGCCGGCAAGCACAACAAGTGAGGTAAGAAATAGGATTTAATGGGTTTATTGAGCTCAGACGTCCCACAAGCTGACCCAATTTAGCCAGGATGTCACATGGGTTCGATGCCATGGTTACATGTCATTAAACTTAACCCCTACTAACAGTGCGTCCTCATGTCGTCACCCTGGGGTTCCCCCATACGTCTCACATCCCGTCAGCACCCTGGACAGCGACACTAAACACAACCCATGGCATCAAAAACGGTGACCTTTGAACTCTACACAACTAATATCAGTGGACAAAGTCTGTCAATTTGATGTAATTGCGCACATGTTTAATGCGCAATTGTTTGGTGACATGTAACGCAATTTCACCGTAACTACATTTTAAATAGACATGAGTGTGTACCGTGACGCAACAGTCTTAGAAATGTTAAGACTTTGGCACAGTGCTTTGGCTGAAGTAACAAAAAACACCAAAGCTGCATTATAAACAAATGTACTTACCACACATGTTACGTTACCAATCGGAGAGACCGAGGACTTGGCAGCTCGTTAACGCTAGCCTACGAGTAGTTTAGAATTACACACATGTACAGGCTCTAAAAGAAACAGGAAACAAACTACAACTGTGACCCCAGTTCTCTAAAGCTACCCCATATTTTCTCTTCAAACTAAACTCACTCGGGGACTTCAGCTACCTGAATCCATGTTGCGTGGAATAACTCAACACACCTGTGACATTTGTCTTGCCCTTGAAGCCCCGCCCTCACGTCATTTTGATTGGCTGGACTGACGTAATGTTAAGTTATTTGATTGGTTATTTTTTATGCTAATCAACACTGTTTTATACTTTTTTTTTTTTCTTAATCAAATAAACAAATGACAAATGAGTACGAGTCCAATGAAATGAATGTCCTTTATCATTTATAGGTAGGAATAATATTCATATTATTTATAAAATCAGGTCTGTTAGTTTGTTTTGTTTATTGATTTAGAGCCCTACTAGCTTTTGCATCACTGTAGCACCCATTCTTCCTGGGGTATTTTTTTTACACTACAATTTAGATTTAATACATTACAAGATCATGTCTTTCAAGATCTGTCTCTAACATTTTAGACACAGACTATCATGAATAAATCCACACAACAATAACAGTACAGACAACATGAAAATGTTAAAAACAATCTCTCCATAAGTCTGATTTTCACCTTAATCAGAACTCATATTTCAGCTTATAGACTCTGAGCCTTTAGACAGGTTTGACACACCTTTACCTTCTCTGTGCTCCAGTAGAAAACCCTAAGTACTTGACAAGCCATTTAAAGGAAAAATACATAAACTTTATCTTAAGTGCAACATAATGAAAGCAAATTTGTTTTTTAATGTTGATTTTTGATTTGATGATGTCATGACGATGTGATGTCATCCTTCTCTACAGCGTATAGAGGGACCTGAACCTCATCCAGGAGACATTTCTGAGAGGGCAACATTTAACCTCCTGCAGAGAGGCCAAGCAACAAAGGAGGATAATTGTTTGACCTATATAAATATTGCATTTCAGATGTCATTATGTTTTTGTATGTTAACACAAATACTGCACAGTGTACTCACCTGTGCACTGATCTGTTACACAATGGACAGCATATGTTATACATCATATTACTGGCTTTGCAGAGCTTCAAACATTTTCAGCAGCGGTGGTGTAGAGAAACAAAACAAGACAAAAAAAAAAAGAAAGAAGTTGAGAAAATATTCTAAAACAATAGAAACAGTGTAAGTAAAAGATGTGTCCAGTTTATAAGTTTTAGTTTCTCCCCTTTAAATGTTCAGTGAAATAAATAGCACGATACCTCTGTATAGTGTACAAAACTAAGGACACATCAGCCAGAATCACTGACTCATTCCTCTCCCACAGCATTTGGCCTTTCACTTTTTTCCCCATCAGCAGAAGCACAACTCAACTTCCAGATGCTCCACAAAGACTGAGATTTATTTTAGGTAAAGCACATTGTTGACCCCTGTACCAACAACCATTACAGTGCCCATCATAACAGCCATACCACAAATTAAACAGCTCCCCCTTCAGGATGGAAGAAGGCTTGACAGAGAAGGGTAATTAAATAAATTGAGAAACTGTCCTCCAGAACTGTTGGAATGCATAGCAAAATACCCTGTACTTTCAAAGATTTAACTTTTGTCTCAAAAACTTACGGAGCCCCTTTGGTGACATGTGAGTAAAAAAAAATGTGACAATGTAAGGGTTTTTTTTTTTCTCCCAACTTTATTAATCAAAATCTGGCAATACATTTTAAAAAAATCCATAGAGAAATACTATTTTTTCAGACTGAGCATTAACAGGATATTTGTATAGAACAGTATATATATAAAAATAAATAAAATAAGTAACTAAAATAAAATTGTCATTTACAGTAAAGGCTTGTTTGGTTTTGACACAAATCAGGTTTGTTAACTCAGTCATACAAATTAAGAACAGTGGCTGGCTCTTCATAAATCTGCATCTGTGGATAAAACTGTTCGGCCATAATAACTAAGGTGTTATATACATCATTTCCCGTTTTTTTGTTTTGTATTATAACTCTGTGTTTAATGCCTTTGAATTCCAGCTTGGGTGACTGAGTGTCCTTTTCAAATACCCAGTCTTGAAATGCTTCCCAAAAACATTCTAGTGTAAGTGCAGTTAACAAACAAGTGTTCTAAAGTTTCAGTGTCAGTCACAAAAAACAGTTATTTTTCTTGATATTGAATCTTTGTCTAAGAAACTCATTACAAAGATAGATATCATTTAAGGTTTTAAAATGTGTTTCTTTTGCTTTTGGTGATATGGGTAGAGTAAGGTATTTGGTTCTAATCCTGACTACAATCTCTTTAGGATAATCTTTTAAAAAATGTTTCCTTTTTAGTGATAAAAGGAAGAAATTAGACATGAGGGTATCACGTATGAATTTGTCAGTACATTTTTCATCCATAAAATTAATATCATCTATAAAAAGTGTTAGGATCCTTAGTATTCTGTCATCATAAATCAGCCTTCCTTTTACCATGTTCACCATGCCTTGTGGAATCGTTTTGATCACCACTGAGTGTTGGTATATGAAATTTATTAACAAAATCATCATAGTCAAGAAAGTTCCCTCTTGAATCCACTAGATGCAGAATCAACCAAATACCTGCCTCCACCCAGTCATTATAAAACAAAGATTTTCTTCTAGATAAGATACATCTGCAATTTCAGATAGGAACAGAGTGTGGCATAAAGTTATGATAATAAATTTGTTTCCAGTACATGAGGACCTGCTGATGAAACTTGGACAATTTATCTGGTAGCTTGGTGATACAAAAGTCACATCTTAACCTTGTAAGACACAGCTAAGGGTTTTCTGTCAACGTTTGTGGACAGGGGTTTCACAGCTTTATTTTAAAAAAAAACAAAAACTGTCCACCGCAAAGGACATTCCATAATTAAAAAAAAAAAAATGCATCTGAAAAACTGTTGCATCATGATGTTTCCAAAAAAGACAGTTATTTAATTTTAAAAAAGCCAAAACTTAACATAAAATCTTTTCCACCACATTTCTCAAATATTTTAGGCCGAATATGAAACCAAAAATCATCCACATTTAAAAAAATTGATGCAACCATTTGAGTTTTAACATGCCATTCATTGCTTCATAGTCAGTTACAGTTAGACCTCCTTCCTACAACAATTTTACCACATCCCCTTTTCTCAGGTAATGATGTTTATTTTTCCAAATAAAATTCTAATTTGTTTGATTAATTGATTTAATTAAATGATCAGCGATGGGTAAAGAGAAAACTGGATATGTAAATCTAGAAAGTGCTTCAATTTTGGTGACCAAAATATGTCCATAAATTGAAATATCTCTTTGTAACCAGGAGTTGAGTATAGATTTGCTTTTCTTTATGACAGGTAAAATATTTAATTCTTCTCTAGTTTTACAATCCTTTGTTATGGTCACTCCTAAATATTTCACTTAATTTTTCACTGGTATTCCATGTAAGTCATTTGGTTGATGATCATATATTAAATTAACTGACATTTTTTAAATTTTAAATATAATCCAGATGCTTTAGAAAAATCATCTATTGTATTAATTACCAAAGGGATCTGCTCTGCCCTCTTGAGGAAGATTGTGGTATCATCAGCCAGCTGGGTTATGGTCAATTGATTACCTAATACATTTAAAGGTTCAATGTCTGGGCTATTTTTAAGAAAAACATCTTATCACTCTGCAACTAAAATAAATAATAAAGGAGAACAGGAGCAGCCCTGCCGGATTCCACGTTTAACCTAAAATATTCTAGTTGTTCCTCGAGGAAGAGAGACTGAACTGTTAATATCTTTATACATTATATTAATTCCTGTAATAAACTTTGCACCAAAGCCAAAATACTCTAAGGATTTTATTATAAAAGAATGTTCAACAGAATAGAAGGCTTTATAAAAATCTAAAAATAAAATAAAGCCTTTATCTTCAATCAAATAATTATAGTCTATTAAATCAAGAACCAACCTAATATTTTTATGTATAGACCTGTCTCTAATAAATCCCAGTTGAGTTTCACTTACCATCTGTCCTATATCTGTTTTCAACCGATTAGCAAAATAAGAGTAGATGATTTGTAGTCAACATTAAATAAAGTTATTGGTCTCAAGTTATCAATACACCATTTGTCTTTACCAGGTTTGGGTAACAGAGTTATGACTCCTTGTTTCATAGTTGGCATTAAATCATTCTTTTTAGCACATTCCTTCAGGGCATTAAATAATAGTTCTTTTAAGTCTTCCCAGAAAAACTGACAAAAATTTGAGGTCAAACCATCTTGACCAGGGGATTTTCCCACTGACATTTGCTTTATAGCTGCATCCAATTCTTTCATTTGTATCTCAGAATCAGAAGTTTTGAACATCGAGTCAATTTTAGGAATGTTTTGTTTAATACTCCCCAAAAAAGATAATGAATCCACTCCTGTGTGTGCTGAAGAGTATAAGTTACAATAAAAACTGTGAATTTCTTCAGATATTAATTTTGTGACAGAAGTGATACCCATGTACAGTTGCGGAAAAAAATATTAGACCACCCTTGTTTTCTTCAATTTCTTCTTCATTTTAATGACTGGTACAACTAAAGGTACATTTGTTTGGACAAATATAATGATAACAACAAAAATAGCTCATAAAAGTTTAATTTCAGAGCTGATGTCTAACCATTTTCCATGGTTTTCTTGATAATAAACAAAATCACTTCAGTTCTTACATCAATAGATCTGACATTATACTGCCAAAAAAAGTGCTTTTAGGCATTCCATGTTTTCTTTTCTTTTTTAATCACATGATACACACAGGAGTTAGTACTTGATTGCATAACTATTATTTTTGATGACTTCTGATGGTGTAATAATTTTTTCCTCGACTAAGTCAGTGACCCATGGCACAGATCCCCTGATTCAAAGTTTGAGTTATTCAAGTTAATCCACATTTACTGTAATGACTGTTTTGGGGTTAAAACACCTGTGGTAGTCCAAGCAAG
This sequence comes from Sphaeramia orbicularis, assembly GCF_902148855.1. Classification (NCBI taxonomy): domain Eukaryota; kingdom Metazoa; phylum Chordata; class Actinopteri; order Kurtiformes; family Apogonidae; genus Sphaeramia; species Sphaeramia orbicularis. Next base: position 24,741,619 of record NC_043975.1, read on the forward strand.
ATAAAACAGCATATACTGCATCCTTATTATTTATATTCGCTAACTAAATGTATTTGCCAACATGAATTTTTTTCTCATTTAGAAAAATGTACTTCAAACTCCACTGCCATTTTTTTTGGTCTTTTTGGTAGATCACACTACCATTGTTTTAAATATATGAAAAAGGCAAACAGAGTTGACAGTGGAAAAAAAAAAAAAAAAAATCAAAAACTTACCAGGTCTCTTTTTCTCACTTCTTGTCAAAATGTCTCATCACACGTAAAATAAGACATAATCACCTGAAGAGTAACTTTTCAGTGAGATATAAGAACTTATTTTTAGACGATAGATCTTGAAAGTCTCATTTCGCAAAATCTTACCAAGATAATTTTCACTTGTTACATTCACAGATTTTTTTTTGCTTGAATTAAGTAAAAAAAAATCTTGAAATAAGCAAAAAAGTCTGCCAATGGAACAAGTGAAAATTATCTTGGTAAGATTTCTTGAAATGAGATTTTCAAGATCTATTGTCTAAAAATAAGTTCTTATATCTCACTGAAAAGTTACTCTTCAGGTGATTATGTCTTATTTTAAGTGTGATGAAATATTTTGACTAGAAGTGAGAAAAATACACTTGGTAAGATTTTGATTTTTGCTGTGTACTTTTGCTGAACATGTACACTGCCATAAGAGAAGAGGAAAAATAACAAGTTTATCCAGAGTTCTCGAGTCATCAGATGTGAAAGAAGACACTGTAGAAATCTGTATAAAGCTCATTCATGATGTTGGCTGCAGAAATGGTCTCACCCTCCTCCCCACCAATGGAATTTCAGATTACTGGGCTTTCAACATTTTTGTGCCCTACAGCGACTAGTAATCACAAACTGCACGGCTCAAAGACACACTTTATTATTCAAAGGTCAGCATCTTGGGGCTTCACAGCTCTTAGAGAATAATAAATGAAACTGAATGTTAGAGATCAAGCTTGTTTCTTCTACAGAGTTTAGAAACAGACCATCATTAACACACTCGGTGACTCTTACTATTCTATATGCTGTGCCATTATTAAATATGAGTCCACATAACTGAGCCTCATGCATAGTGAACATTATAGTTACAACATGAACTCAACATACATTTAGTCTTTACAAGATCAGATGTACATTTATGTGACACTTAACCTCTGGTGTAGACAACTATTTCTTTAAGGGCAGAAGTTCCTGTGAGATTCTTCTAGCAGCTTCAATAACATCTTTAATGTTGACTTTATCCCCAAACTCAATTTCTCTGTGCTCCAGCAATATTCCCTGAAAGAAAATTCAAAAACAATGAGTAAAAGTTATACAGGATGTTTCTCTAATGAAGTGAATATTGTCTTCTTTGACTTCAATTGTTATTGTCAATGGATGCATGAAATTGTGCTTTGTCACCCATGGATGGTGGAGGCTTTACCTGCTGTCCTTGTCCAATGACAAACACACCACCAAGGACGAAGCCCTCTCCAAAAATATTTCCAATGAAGCCCTTATTGAAGGCCCTCAAGCCATTTAGCCACACCCCAACGCGAAGAAACCCCAGGAGGCCCAACTTCCTCTCTTGTGGCCCATAAAACCGTCTCTACATGCAGACAAAGAAAAGCCTTGAATATGTCATGAGGGCCTGAACTGATTTCCTACAGATCATGAATGAGTTCACTGTGTGTTTATAAGAAATATTACTGAAACTAGCTGAATCTGGCTGCATGATTAGTGTTGCTTAATCAAATTTCTGTATCATGGCAAACAAGCCAAACAATCCAGTAATTCATAAAGAAAATAAACGGCACCTTTTCATCCAAGAAGACCTCCCCCTTGAAGTACAGCCTGAAGTTCTGGACCTCTTTGCCGACCTCCTCCTTCACTACAGCGTACAGAGGGACCCCAAGCTCTTCCAGCTCAGGTTTCAGAGAGGACAGCTCTTCAGCCTCCTGTAGCCCAACAGCAGTCAAACACAAACGTATCAATGAACACTCCAGATGGACAAATAAATGCTTCAGAAGTAAATGTAATGTAACTAAAGAGGATTTTTTTTTTTTTTGGGGGGGGGGGGGGGTCATATCCATTCAGTTGTAGAAAACAAGGACTATCACATGTACTATACTTACATCTGTCTGACAGTTTCTTACAGTAAAAACTATTCATGTACTGTATATTTATCATAGACAGGAATTAAAACTCCCTTCATAGATTGTGAAAATTCCTCTAAACTCAGCCCCATTTTGTGTGACAACGTATCTTCTGCTTTCCTGAACTTATGAAATGCATTTCTAGTGATAAATGGTTCTCCCAGGACAGTGGCACTAAAAAGATGATGCACAACAAATTAACCTTCCTCTTGAGTAAGTTTTCTGTTACCATCTCCTACAGTATGTTAACAGGTCAGTTTTGACCCGTGTATTTAATCAGCTGTAAAATACATCATCCATCATCATCCAGTTTGTTTCTCATCTCTTGGTTAACTTGTTGGGCTTCCTTATCCATGAAAATATTGGTTTTACTATTTTTAGTATGAGCCTCTGGGCCTTTTTTTTTTTTTTTTGTCAGTATACCCCTCGATGTGCACTCAGCAGGTCACCAGGTCTATACTGAATTGACCTCACATGTGTGGACAAGCCCGTCTTTGCTTGTTTTGTTTTTGTGCAGGTATACTGGATAACAAGGCAAAATGAGAATCCCCAAAAGCTCACATGATTGTTAGAGGAGCTGGCTGTCAGTGTGTTGGCTGACAGTGCAATTATGTTTTCAGTTTTGGCTCTAATTATTGCTTTATATTCTTGTTTTTATAATTAGGCTGAAACCAAGCCTAACAACACAAAGGTCATAATTTCAACCAGAGCATTTCATAATTTAGTGGAAAAAAAGATTATTTTGTTGAAATTGAGGTTCCTGACAAAGTTAAAAAGCCTTGATGTTATAAACAAATATTCTGTTGTTCATTTATGCATTTAAAATGTACCAAAAAAGGATAGATAGATAGATAGATAGATAGATAGATAGATAGATAGATAGATAGATAGATAGATAGATAGATAGATAGATAGATAGATAGATAGATAGATAGATAGATAGATAGATAGATAGATACTTTATTAATCCTGAGGGAAATTAAACTATTCAGCAGGTTTTCATACAGCACAAGAAGACAAAACATTACCTCAACTACAAACACCAACATCAGAAAATGCAACAGGCACACATAAATACAACAGCAATATGAATCCAACTTTTCACTTCTGATACATAACTTTATTTTGCTGATAATACTTAGACTGAAGTAAGGTTTTGCATGCACATCTTTTATTTGGAGTGTTTTCAGTTTAGCATTACTCCTTTTACTTAACTTTTCCCACCCTAAACATAGCTACATCTGATTAACAACTTACTGATTTAGACTTAATAATAATAATAATAATAATAATAATAATAATAATAATAATAATAATAATAATAATAATAATGGCCTGTATTGGAGATGGAGATCCATGACAAAGTATTACCTTAACCACAAACACCAACAACAGAAAATGCAACAGGCACACATAAGTACAACAGCAATATGAATCCAACTTTTCACTTTTGATACATAACTTTATTTTGCTGATAATACTTAGAATGAAATGAGGTTTTGCATGCACATATTTTATTTGTAGTGTTTTCAGTTTAGCATTACTCCTTTTACTTAACTTTTCCCACCCTAAACACAGCTACATCTGATAAACAACCTAATGATTCACACTTAATAATAAAAATAGTGGTCTGTATTTGAGATGGACATCATGACGGACAGTTCCAGAACAGTGGATGCATACAGTACCTCTCTGCACAAAAATCATCCTGGCCGCCTGACTGCCATGATCACAGCTCCAGATTTCTCCCATAGTAATTTGGCTTTGAAAGCTTTTTTCTCTGGCAAACAAAGGAGACAAAGGGGTATAACTGCAGTTCAGATAGACTATTTGGGAAGAATAACACTGCAATACAACGATCCATAAAGTTAGAAAACACAGAAATGCCACTGCGCGTAAATATTACTTAGATTAACCAACTCACCTCCAGACAGAGTTTTGAGTTCAGTTTCTTCTAAATGTTTCAGAGTGGCCTTCAGGGGTGGTGTCAGAAACCTGTCGGTGACAGAGTTTAACACACCGGTAATGAATCCACCGATCGCGCTGGCCGTGGCTCCCATCGCCGTTTGTCCAGAAGCACAAGCCCTCCGTCCGTTTTAGTGCATTTTAGTTCCTTCCTTCCTTTCTTCCGCCCGTTTGACTCAGCCACAAGCGTATTTAAATTCTAGCTCAATTCGACCCTCCCCCCAGTGTTTCACAAACTTTTCTAGGGCCTGATCCGAGTCTTTAGATTGGATTTTATGCAGGTGCGGTCGATGAGTGACGCGTCACGCATTTTACGCACCGTCACTTTTTTTTTTTCTTGTGCGTCAAAGGTCACTGAAGAGATTGAAAAGTGCACTGTCATTATTATATGTTATTGCATCAGTATATTAGGAAATGCCAGAATAGAGCATAGGGCAGGACTTTCTCAAACGGACTTTATAGAGTATTTATTACAGCTGAAATTCATTTACGTCACACAAAAAGGTTTAATGAAAAAAACATTTAAATTTAAGCACAAGTGAGAAATGTAAAAAGAACAAATAAGAACCAATTTAATATTTAACTCACATTTGCATGGAGATATTATACTATTTAAAATGTGAACCTGTGATTGAAGCTACTGAAGTCAGTCTTTCCAGTGAAACTACCCTAAAAACAATATATTCAAACCCATGTAAATGATGACTCAGTGTTCTTCTTTTTCATCTGCCTGTAAAGACATAAAAAATTACAAAATATTCTCAAATCAGCTGTCAAGTACTGAAAGGGTAGCCCTCTTGAATCATAGGGCTGAAACTATAGAACTGCTTTGTGTATTCAGTTGTTTTCAATAAAACAAAGCTGTTGTTTTACCTTTTTCTCTGTGTCATCTTTAACAGAAGGAGAGCTTTCAGCCTGTTCATGTGATGATATTTCTATGTTACTTGACACAGTGTCCTCAGCTGTTGGAGCCATGTTATCAGTGGTCTCAGTGTGATGTTCATCATCCCCCTGAGATGAGAAAAGTGTAATGGTTAAGCATTAAATCATGTGCCTCATGCTGATATCCTGGTCCATTTCCGCTTTCCACGGCGGGATTCGCCACTGTTGCATCAGCTTGGCTTGATTTTTTAACTCAAATATTTTCTTACTCACAAATATCAAAAAGCTGACCTATTATAGAGTTTAACAGAATTAAAAACAGAGACTCAAACAATGGAATGTCTGCTGTAGGCCACAGACCTTTGTTGGCTTAAGAATGTTTTGATGATTTAGATTTTCATTGTTTCCAGTAAATCTACTTGGCCGTGTGAAAGCTGTTTTTATATATATATATATATATATATATTACCTTCTTCTCTGTGTCTTCCTTGACAAAAGGAGTGTTCTCAGCTTCTCCATGTGATGTCACTTGCATGTTGCTTGACTCAGTGTCTTCAGCTGCTGGATCTGTGTTATCAGTTGTGTGTTGTTCATCATCCTCCTGAGATGAGCGCATTACTAGTTAAGAATTAAATCCATGTGTCTCATATTTATATGTCTGTTTTTGTTTTTTTTTTTATTGCTGCATTGACTTTCACTGTAGGTCTCATCACTGATGCCTCTGTGTATATATTCACATGCACAAATGCCAAAAACTTTAACTTTTCCAGATGGTTTATGCAGGAGGCTGTTTCCAGAGTAACATTTTCACACACTCATGTGTTTACATGATATTATTTTTGGAGTCTGTGTTGTGTTCAGAACTGGTCATCTATGGACATTTGCTGACACAATTTCTAAGATAACACTATCTATTGTTTCACACTGTTGTTGCAGCTGTAGAGGAGCAGGAGAAAGGCACTGATAAACTCAGGGGTGAGCATTTGGGTTTCCATGGAAAATCCCATCCTAAATGTCTACTCAGAGATCCATGCACTGTAGCTGTCATCATGGATGTAGCTTCAGGCCACAGACATATTAATGGGGTTAACTTTGTGATTTCTGTTGTTGACAATAAATGTCCTGAGCTGCCTGAAAGCTGCTTGGTTTGTTGTTACCTTCTTCTCTGTGTCATCATTGACAGAAGGAGTATTTTCAGTTTCTCCATACGATGTAACTTGTACGTTGGTCGACACAGTGTCCTCGGCTGCTAGAGCCATGTTATCAGATGTCTCACTTGTGTCTTGTTCGTCGTTCTCCTGAGATGACGGTAGTAATAATCAAGCATTAAATCTATGTGTCTCATCTTTATGTCTTCTAACTGAACAGAATCTGTCCTGTTTTTCTGCTGTAATAACTCTCCACTGTGGATCTCATGTCTGCCTGGCCTGTTTTGTCACTAAGTGTATCACATATTTTTCATATGCACATATCATATCCCTTTGTAAAATGTTCACATGCTCATGTGCTTACATGATATTATTGGTGGAGTCTGTGTCGTGCTGAGAGCTGGACATCTATGGACATTAACTGACTGCATTTCATTTATTACCTTCTTCTCTGTGTCTTCCTTGACAGAAGTAGTGTTTTCAGCTTCTCCATGTGATGTCACTTGTACGTTGGTCGACTCAGTGTCCTCAGCTGCTGAAGCTGTGTTACCAGTTGTCTCAGTTATGTGTTGTCCCTCGTCCTCCTGAGATGAGTGTAGTACTAGTTAAGCATTACATCCATGATTAACATTTACACATGCTCATGTGCTCGCATGGGTCTGTGTTGTGGTGAGAGCTGGGCAACTGTGCACATTAACTGATTGCATTTATAAGGAAACACTATCTAGTGTCTCACACTGTTGTAGCTGTAGAGGAGCAGAAGAGAAACACTGGAGAACATTGGAGTGAGCTTCAGGTTTTCATGGAAAATCTGACCTGAAACCTCTACACAGATAACTGCGTAACTGTAGCTGTTATCGTGGATGCAGCTTTAAGGTACAGATACAAGCAATTAACAGAGCTAGGTTTGTGATTTCAGTGGTCAATAACACTATGAGCAACCAAAAGCTGGTTTGTTTTTTATTACCTTCTTCTCTGTGTCATCCTTAAGAGAAGGAGTGTTTTCAGCTTCTCCATGTGATGGTATTTGTATGTTGCTCGACGCAGTATCCTCGGCTGCTGGAGCTATTTTATCTGTCTTCTCACTTACATGTTGTCTGTCATCCTCCTGAGATCAGAATAGTACTAGTTAAGCATTAATTCTATTTGTCTCATATTTCTTTCTCTAGTTGATCAGAGTCTGTCCTGTGTTTCTTCCTTTCTGACTCTCCGTTGTTGTAATCATCACTTCTGCCTCAGTTTGACTTGTATTTCTAACTCAATGCATCAAATATTTTGCAGAGATGAAAATATGAATATTCTCTTTGCTACACAAGACAATGCAATTTTGTATGTTTTGAGTCAGTAGACTGAAGTAAATCAGTCACCTTTTCCAAGTCCTGCAGAGGGGAACTGGACTTTTGTTTCTCGTCTGCAGAGAACATCTCCTCTGGTTTGAGAACATCACTTTGAGGGTCAGAGGTTGGTTCTGCTTGGGTGGAATCTGTTATCTGCTTGTCAGAGTCAGTAACTTCATCCTTCTGGGAAAATGGTGAAAACACAGATCATAAGATTATATAAAACAGAAATAATCTAGTCAGAATCTCTTTGTTCAGTCTGAATCCTGTCTGTATTTTCTTCACCTTGGTGCCTCAGTCTTTTTTGGGATGACTATGCCAGGTAGTCTTAGCTGTGGCTATCAGCATCCTGCCTCTGGCCTGAACCATTCTTCTGCCTGCTTTGACTGCGATGTTGTTAACCGTATTCTTCATCTATTCATTGTCCTCCCTGATTCTTCTATTCTTTATGTTGTGCATTCTCAATCTGAATACATGAAATAATCAGCATTTTCTCACATACGCAACATCACCCTTACTGTATCTTCAGGCGGAGGAGATTGAGGGTTTTGGCTTTCCTCTTGTGGCTCTTCTGTTTTGTTTGATTTGGAATTTGACTGCAATGGATCAGTTTCCTCATGTTTATCTGTTCCAGCCTGTGGGATATTCGTAAAATAAAACAGTACGTAATAAACCCATCACAGGCAGATGTTTTGCCATGACTGATGATTTATGTTGTAACTCCTACAGACTATTTTATTTGAAATGTATGTTCTGTTTTTCTAATTGATTCTCATAAATAATTGTGCAACAAGAAATGACAAAATAAAACAAAAAATTGACCACAGAAGGTATCTCATTACCTTATCGTCATCTTTGTCTGCTTCTCGTACTTCTGTTTGATTGCTGCTTATTTCCTCCTTGGTTTTCTCTTCTGGCGGATTGTCACTTTGTCCCACCTCTGTTTGTTCCTCTTCTTGAATACTTTTTAGTTCCTCCTCCTCTTTTTTATCCATAGGCATTTCTCTAGACTCTTCTTTGACCTCAGCTCCGGGGGTCTCAGTGGGGTCAGAGCTGGCCTCCACAGGGTTTATCTCAGGGGACTCTGGATTCTTTACATTATCTGGTGCATTCGCCTGACAAACACACCATGTTCTTAAGCAATTTTAAGGTGATTTTTTGAAAACACCATGCAAAAAAGTTTCAAGACTGATCATGAGCATGCAAACCATAAAAACAGCTCATACATCAAGCCTACATATGAAAAACAAGAGTGTACGATCAAAGGAGGCACCACCACCAGAAGCACACTTGTTTGCACTTTATTTTGAGTCACCTCCTTTTCAGTGTCATTTTCTTGAGCATCAGTCTGGGGTGTATTTATGTCCTGCTGGTTTTCTGGATTAGGGGTGACTGGTTTCTCAGCATCCACAGGTTTGCTGTCTTCAGCATTTTCTGTTGTGGATTGTGCAGCTTGTGCTTCAGACCCTGCAGATGTCTCCCCTGGTAGCTGTTCATGAATCAGTGTGCTCTCATAACATTTATCTTAAAATATGCTATAAAGTGTTACCATATTTGTTGCAATGGCATTATTGATTTGTAAATTCATGGATGCTTAAATAGAACATATAAAAACTGGATTAACAGACATACTGGTATTTTGTGATGAGTGTACCTTTATAGACTCTTCCAGAGGCTCATTAATCATTTTCTGCTCCTCCTTTAGCTTTTCCTGGTGCAATGCTTCTTCTTTGGCTTTTGCCTGCTCCTGCTCCAGAACAGCCAGTGTAGCCTTTTGCTGGAGTAAAAAAAAAAAAAAAAAAAAAAAAATTATTTTATTTAACCAGGTAGTCCCTTCAGATCAAGATTTCTTTTCAGGGGAGACCTGGCCAAGGTGGAACAGCAGTTACAATAAAAGGAAGATTAAATACACCAAACATGACATCCTAACATAAGAGCCAAGGATAGAACAAAACCAGCTGAATGAAAGAATCAGTTTTTTTTGGTTAAAACACCAGTCAACAAACTTTTAAAATGATCTAGTGGGAATACATTTTTCAGATTTAAGGAGCTCTGTAAGTTGTTCCATGAACAAATCTGGAACCTGGGAAGAAATCCACCTAGTAGAATGAGGCTGAAGACCACTAGAGGTCTCCATCATGAGTCTACATGAATACAAGGGGAGTTTACACAGCACAGCCCTATACATAAAAAGATGCAAATGAAATGGCCTATGTAGAGTTAGTGATTGTCAACCTACTAATTCATACAGAGTACAGTGATAACTATGATCACCAGAGTTAGTTATGAATCATAAAGCAGTGTGATCCACAGAGTCTAACAAGTGGAGTACCGTAGAGAAAGCATACATGTACAGGGTTGGACAAAATAATGGAAACACCTTAAAAAATCAACAAAATATAATTTAATATGGTGTAGGTCCGCCTTTTGCGGCAATTACAGCCTCAATTCTCCGAGGTATTGATTCATACAACTTGTGAATTGTTTCCAAAGGAATTTTAAGCCATTCTTCAGTTAGAATACCCTCCAACTCTTTTAGAGACGATGGCGGTGGAAATCAACGTCTTACTTGAATCTCTAAAACTGACCATAAATGCTCAATAATGTTGAGGTCTGGGGACTGTGCCGGCCATACGAGATGCTCAACTTCATTAGAATGTTCCTCATGCCATTCTTTAACAATTCTAACTGTATGGATTGGGGCATTATCATCTTGAGGTGAAGGTGTTTCCATTATTTTGTCCAACCCCTGTAAATCACATGTAGTCCAGCAGGATTTATTTCTAAAAAGCTAGCCATGTGATCGGATAAGGAGAGCTTTTCATCCAACCAAATGCCTAAATACTTAAATATAAAAATATGAATTAACCATGTATGTGACTAGCATTATGTGCCTGAAAAAATATAGCAATGAAAAGTGGTGCAAAAAGTGGACTTTGAACTGAAACTGAAGTTTTACTTTTATTTTTTTAAAAGGTTTTTAAGACCTACGATTGAAAGATTTTAAAGCTTGAACTTTAACTTTCTTTTGACCTTACTATTCCTTTGAAATTTTAATGGGCCTAATGTTTTAGTATTATTAATAGTTTTAGCTAGTCCAAAGCTGTACTCAGCATTTCACTTTAGGTTCTTAATATGCTATAAACAGCAGTTTCTCTTATTGATGGCTGAAAAACAAAACCTCCTAGCTGAAAATGTACTTTGTTAAAAAAAATCTTAATACTAGGCCTATATTTGTTAACAAAACCCTATAAATAATACACTGCTTTTTGGACTAGGCTATATCCTTTTTTTTTTTTTTTTTTTTTTTTTTTGACAAATAACATTCTGCAAGAAAAGATGTTTTAAATTTTCTCAAAAAGTAGATTTGTCAAATGGGAGATTTTGTTCCAAACAAACAAACAAACAAACAAACAAACAAACAAACAAACAAACCAATGAATGAATAAATAAATAAATAGTTTTCCCACTGAGAGTTAAACAACCAGCTGCTTACCTGGGCCTCGTATTCAACATTTGCATTGTATTTGTAAAGCCAGTGGGCTAAATACAGGATGGGGTCCACCGGGCGTTCCTCTGCGACTTCAGCAAGTCCTTCTGCCAGGCAGCTCCCCAGATGTCTTTTTATATAATCTGAGTCCATGTTAATTTCTGTGTCAGCGACCGAAGCCTGAACACCTGAAACAGGTATAGGTTTTATTGTAACATACCGCTTCACACTGCTTTATTAAAGCAAAATCCGACTTTAGCTAGTTAGCAACAAACTACAACTCAACTGCCGCGGTTTAAAGTAACAGATAACATGCACTTAGCTGTAAAAGTAAGTTTTTATTTTTGTATACACAAACATGTGAAACGTTTTACCTTAAAACAACTTCAGTCAGTGAACTAGCCTGCCAAAACCAGAGCGGATGTGTAAAATTTGTCACCATGGTAACGGTGCCACTTCATTAAAACTCCCCTTTATAACAATGGTTCCTAGGAAAGTCGACTTTCTTTTCTTTTCTTTCTTTTCTTTTCTTTTCTTTTCTTTTCTTTTCTTTTCTTTTCTTTTCTTTTCTTTTCTTTCTTTTCTTTTTTTTCCAAATACAGCTTAAATTATACAACTGTTCAGTATTCTTATAATGATTATAGTTGAACACTTTGGAGCTCAATACATTCTTTTTCTTTTTTTTTTCTTTTCTCCTATTTTCTAGTATGGACGCTGATGATGATCCTCTATTCAAAATCCTTTTAATGTCTACCTGTATATGGTCTGTTTATTCATAATGCTCAGTTTTTTTTAAAAGTGCAGAATATTTTCTTAACTCCTCCTGTGCCTCTTATACCATCTAATATAATTGTTCTTGTTATATGGGGGAAAAACAGAGAATTATAACTGAATCTTCTGTTGGTTATAATCTATTATACATCCTGGGGGGGGTTTCCACACATGGAGAGGGGTCGGTGGAAAACATTGTGAGAGGATCTATTTCCAAGAATCAGATCACACCCAGTTAATGTTTGCAATGAGAGATATCATTTTCCTTGTATAATCATACTACACACCTTTCAGCCAAATATAGCCTTTGCATGGACAGGGCAACTCAACCAATCAATCTTTATAAGGTGCGCTGATGCAAATATTGTTTTACTACATATTTTTGTAATTAAACTTGAGATGTTTTGTCCCCTTTTTCTGACTTTAAACATGTGTTCTGCTCAGTAAGTAGACTTTTTCTTTTGGCTATTTTTTTTGCAGACAACATAAAATGAAAAAAGTAGGGGGTTTCTGTACCGTGGCCTGATGGCTTATAAACAATGACAAAACTTTTTCTGTCCATTGAGTGTTTCTAACATATAGGGTAAATCATGTCGTTACTGTAATTATACTTTAAAACAAAAAAGAGTTGGCAACAATAAAATAAATGTTTGTACTAAGAAGAAAATTGGGAGTCTCTGTGCTGCCCCCTGGTGGTGCTGTAAGCAGGTTATTGTTTTTGTAATAATGATTTGTTTTTGTCTTGTCTCCTAACTTCTATTTTTTCCCCCCATCCGAAACCACTTTTGCTTTAGTGGGCAACAGATGTGGAACTTTTCCACTGTGTCCCCTTCATTTTTGATCTGAAGACCCAACTTCAACTGGTTCAGCTAAGCACAGAGTATGTGTGGATAGAACTGTGTATTTGTGTCACTTCTGTGGCCAAATACCTTCTAATTCATTTTAATAAAAGGCTCCATGATATCACATTTTATATAAATGTGTTATTTATTTTTGCAGATCTGCTTCGTTGATAAAATGTGCCAACTAAAACATAGTCTATGCGTAAATTCTTCTCAAATTTGCACTGGCTACAGGCGTGTAACACAATCATAGCTCTAGATTTATCTTTATTAATACATGGAATACGCAGCCATTGGATGAATGGATTACATTTGGCTCCAAATGTCGATTGAATGATAGAAAACAATAAAAACAGGACCCATTCCTTAAACACATCTTGCATTAATAAGGAATTTAGGTTTAGTTTGCATTTAAAATTAGACTATACATAGATAATTCTATCTATTTTTTCAAATTTATTTATTTATTTAATGTTGTATAAAGTACAATAATGACATGACTTGTGCAATGCAATATTAACATACTATGAAGACATGAACAGAACAGAACATAGCCAGGGGACAAACCATGTAAACAAACAAACAAACAAACAAACAAACAAACAAACAAACAAACAAACAAACAAAAATAAAATATATCAAATTACACAAAGTTCAAATCTGTTGCATAAATCAGTGGTTTTGATAGCTTTTCTATTTTTAGAGTATTGACATAGTTAATTCTATCATTCATTGTAAATAGTGTCAAACAGAGCCTTCACTTCAACAGGACCACCCCACGGACGTTTTATCTCAGCTGCCAGAGTGGCGCAAACACTTTACTTTATGTCAGGAACATTTTTCAGTGAAACAGCCGATGTAAACACGCGCATATGTAACCAGCTGTGTGGGAAACGGGAAGCTGTTCCGCTTGTGGAGTGTCAAAGGTCTGATCTGATTCTACCTGGAGCAACTCTCCGGTTTCACTGCAGGCCACCACTGCGTCAGCAACAGCTGTCCTGCAGCCCGCACTGGCTGCCAGAGGGGAGAAATACGTCCTCAGTGGAAAGCTTGACGGAGGACTTGATTATTTATTTATTTATTTTTTTCCCTGGTTTTTTCTTTGATTCTGTGGAAATATTTGCTCTATCGTGCAAGGTAAGACACTACGTATCTTTAGTGTTTTTCTAAGGGGGTTAAGGGGACGCCTGCATGCACCTCAGAATGGAAAAGTTTCCTGTCTAGTTGCACACTAGATCTGGACTGCCTTAGTTATAGACCTGATCATAGTTTTCTGCTTTATGGAACTGTTTTATATGTGATTCACTTTTAATACTTAGGCTTTCCCTCCTTTCTCTTTTTTTCCTTTTGTTTATTAATTCAGTTCGTGATTTGGGCTGGAGTCTGTCGAATTATTTGGTTTTACAATCTTAGCAGTCCCTATTAATATTAGTTTGCCATTTGCAGTCTACAAAACTGGTGTATAAAGTAGTTTTTTAAAAGAACAAAATCAGATTTTTCCTTCAAGGAAAGAAAACTGGTTTTCACAGTGTTACGGAAGCATTTGGAGCATTTTGGCATCTTGACTGCAATAAGCGTTTTTACAAAGCCAAATAAAGTGAACACATGGACAAATTCTAATATATAACGCCTTTGTTCTAATAATAACACAGACCTGTAATTGAGCTAAGGTCAAATTTGGAATTGGTAGATTTATGGCTTCTCAGCGGTGTTTTGAAATGTGTGCGTAGAAGTTAGTGTCCGTGTGTAAACGCGGACATGTGTTCATGTTGCGCATGATCACAGGCTACTAACAGGCCTGTGTCTACACCTGCCAGGTGAAGATCTGCCTCAAACACACGCCTGCAATGTCCAGTGTGGACACTTTGCAACCTTCTCAATCCCCACTATGCCTCGTCCCACTGGGAGCAACTTTTATTTTTAGCCCATGTCTTCATGGCAGATGGGCAAGATACTGTGATGCTGTGGATGCTCATACCGCACCATTTCCCTGACGTTAATCCGTGTTGCTTAAATCAGAGGCGTGGGACCATGGAGAGAGGCAGGCCTCTGCAAAAGCAGGTCTGTGGACACAATGGAGGACGGAAACTAGTCTGCATGTTAGACCCTGTCAACAGTGCACCTGCTATCAACAGTGCACCTGCTATTCTTATGTAACAGGATGGGCTCCTTCAGTGGGAACCATCTGTAAGGCACATGCAGATTTCAACATGGATGGGAGTCATCAGGGGTTTTAAGGTCTTATACTGAGTTCTTTCTGTATTTCTTCTCTTCAATATTTTATTACCTGATACAAATCAGAGCTACTTCTGTTTTCAATCCTGGCTGTGCAATCACAGTGATGCTAAATGGCAGCTTTCAACAAATATATGTGTTGAGATGTAGATGTGGTGTTCTTCTGCCTGAGTGTGTTTGTGTGTCTCGCATCACATGTTCTTGGACGCAGAAGGTGTTGGTTTTGAGTTTCTTTCACCAAGTGAGCCCATGTGACTGCTTGGCTTTGCGTCTGTATTTTCCAGGGTATTCAAAAGGTGAAATAAGGTTAAAGATAACTTAAAGGTTTTTTTTTCCTTAAAAATTAATTAACTTATTTGGTGAATTTCCCCAATTTAGAATGTCTAGTACATCAAATTTTAAATCATTCCATCAGAATAATATTTTATTTTTCCTTATTTAGTCAGAACTAAATTCTAATCCAGTTTGTCATTGATTACCCAGTATGTTTTGGTGGTCCATACTGGAAACACCTTCTTCATGGAGGTTAGTGTTTTTAATGGACTTGACTGGTGCTGTGAATATTCCAAAAGAAACTGCAATATTCTCTATGTCACTTCCACATATCTACTCAGATACTTCTACAACTACATCTACTTAATACAAATAGGTCAGTTTGAAATGGCACAGATCTGTTTCGGTAGTCATGTCCGACTAAATCAAATTTTCTAATTTGTGATGATGATATTTACCCAGTAATCCCCAAAGGTTAATCCATTCATCACTGATTATTAAACAGCTTCTGTAAGTGTAAGTGTTGGAAGAAGTAAATACATTTTAATACCTTGAAGGCTCCTATAACATCATATTCTGAATTAAACTGTCATTCTCTGAATTGAGTGTAAGATTGCAGTGTTTACTCATTTACTTAAGGCCTCGATCAACTACAGACACATTGTTTAGCTGCATACTAAAAAATCAATATGCCCATAGTGTCTCTGGTGGAAATCTGACCATTCAGCTGGTCCAAGGAGATTACACTCAGTCTTCACAGCTCCTTGGTATGCAGCGACGAAGGCATACCGAGCATGACAGCAGCTGTCCTCTTAGCAGGAGCATAATGCATGTAGCAATATGTGACTTAACCTCCTGCTAAACACATCAAACCATGAGTAAAAGACAGCAATGCTTGACCCTGGATAACTACTGATGCCGTGAACTTTTTGATCACTGGTTTAGCTTACCATGTATCTGTTATTATGAAGTAGAATACTCCATGGTATTAAGTAGTAACAGGTGGAGAGGCCACTTTAAATGGGCCCCTCTATAGGGTTTGCAATACAGGGTTAATGGATAGGTGACAGGGTGTTGAAGCGAGTTGAGAGAGCGAACTCCTGTGTTGCGATTTGACCCCGTGAGAAAACAGGGGAACAGGCGCATGGCAAATGTCAAAGGACGTGTGATAAAAGCCCTTGTTTGCTCAGTAGATCTGTTGTTTACAACTTAGTCAAATTCCCGACATGGTATGTATACAGCGATGGGATTGAGACGTTTGTCAAGGTCTTTAAACCCCTGGTATCATCTCAGTACAAGTGGACAAATAATAAAAAGTGTACCAATGACTTTGCCAACATGGTGGGATTGGACCATATACTTTTCTGTAGAACTGCTTTAGTAACCTTTTGGATTAGGAGTTTTCATTTTCTTCATCTCCATTGAAAACTGCATATCACTGGATGAATTAGACCTGTGAAAAAACTGAAGATATAATGGTTCCTTTGGCGTGGATTGTGGTAGATTGCTCTCCATCTTTGACTTTGGATATGTTGTAACAAAACTGAAAACATGGCATGAAAAGGTTACTTTTTAGAGATCAGAGATGGATCTCATGGTACAGTGATGCTACAAACATGGTGATAAAGCGCTCAGCATACAGTACACTGATGCAGCAGTAACATCAGACAGTGTATTTAACAGTGAATCACTTAGGGGGAACATTTTACTGCACTATGAGATACTTTAAGTAGATTTTGTTGATAATCCTTACATATTTTTACTTTCTTTTTAAAGCAGGTCTGTCACTTAGTACTAGGGGATCATTTTTGCAGTGTGGTTATTATTTAGGTAAAGGGTCTGAATACTTCTTCCATCACTAGGATTCCTTAACAAGTTCTCAAATGAAATCAGAGAACTATAAAGGATAGTGGATGGGAAGCTGAACCAGGAAGTTGTCTCAGGGTTTTTACGATCATATTGATATACTTACGTTTCAGTAATGGGATTAAGCAGCGGAAGGGTATAATAATACCTGGAGTAAAATCTAGCAAACTGAAGCCAGTAGTTGGTGGGATGACAGCGACAACGCCTATTACTGTCTGAACTCAGATTGCCCTTTTGACAAAAGCTATAAGCTAGTTCATTAAGTTTCCGGAGGTGAATATTGGTATTCGCATTCCACGGCCAGCTAGTGTAACGAAGAGGTGTCTACATTACCCAGTCTATATCCTCAACCAGAATGTCACAGGTCACATGGCCATCCCTGACATGCAAGGTGATATATATATTACTGTCGGGGAGACCTCTGAAATCAAGCAGTCCCCCCTCGCTTCCTTAGTTTGCCACCTGTCCACAGTACAACCAAGTGAGCATAGTCTTTTAATGAGCTAATTGTCTTTGGTTGCACTTTTAAGATCAAACTTGTAATGTGTACATCATGCTATTTGCTTTTGTTTTAAACCCTTGTTAGGAAAATTAAATGAAATATTGTGTGACACTTGATGTTTAAATATAATTCATGACAAGTTGGAGCCTAATAAACACAACAAACTATTTTGGATGATACAGAATATCCCAGACTTAACTTGGCTCTTCAGCAGGTAGAAATATACACTGATGAATGTAGTTACAAAACTGAAAATAGTGCCAAAACATATTATTTACTTAACTGATGTGAAACACAAGCCAGCAACGTTCTAAAGTCACCCATACTGTGACGGAGTTTCTTTCCTTTTATGAACTGTCCATCTTGATTTTGGTAGCTTGGCTTGGTTGTTTTATTTTAAAGACTTTTAGCAGCTACAGCAATAATTACATGATGTAATACAATCAGAAAATCCCCCCCATAAGACTCATCCTTTCTCAGGACGTGTATTTTAGGATTGGCTCATAATCCAGGGCAGCGGGGCCCATGACTCCCAGAATGGGGTTTTGAAATGGGATGATGAGGGGGAAATGAGGACCTGCAGGGAACAGAGTTGGCTGCCAAGGCTGCTTTGTGACTGAAATGACAGTAACTCTTTAGTGAAAGGATTTAGATCTACAGTTTGTTGTCATATTGAAATGGGGGAAGCATTGCTGTGTTGATAAGGAGAACAAAGATACAGTAGTGAGTTTGTGTACGTGAGAGCAATTGGGGATTTGATGAGTGATAGGGTTCAGATGGTATGATTGAAGTCTGAGTTGTATGAAAGGGGGATTTAGAGCCTCAGGTGTCATGTAGCGGCACAGTGGGGGGGATGTAAGTGTGGGTAGGAGTACAGAGGCGGAAGCACAGTGTGTTTGGGGCCCCATGTAAGATAGAAGGTAGTAGAGAGAGGAGTCAGCTCGGTAAGTTAAGTTGGCATGCTGTCCTGTTTATCGGAGGGATGTGAGGCACAGAGCGAAGGCTCAGCCAGGAAGGAATGAGCAGAGTCATCGGGCTTCTGAAACACGACGCTTTCCTCTTGATTGCCTGTAGCAGCTGGGTTGCCACCATATCTGTGTGAGCGTGTGCATCTCCCCATGTGTTTCAATGCATAATTTTCTGTTTAAGTGCACTTGTTTGAGCAGGTATTACCCAATTCATGTACAGTATCATGTACAGTATGTGTAATCAGTGGCTTCTTCTAAGCCATGATGTTGACTGTCTGTTCTGTGTGTTACATGTGTGGATGCAAAACCTGAGAGTTTAATGCTTCATCTTATTCTTAATTTTTGTCTATTTATGTAATCTTAAGTCATACATTTAATCATAGAATAAGATGTTGCTAATGATGTGACCAAGTATCAGGTGAAATGTGATGCTGTTTTAAAAATATATGCTATAAATGTCATACTTTGGTGTCAATTTGGATATTTTACTATGTGCTACAATTATATCTTTCCTTACACTTGGATTTTGTTACTAGTTGGAAAAACAACTATCCCATTGAACCTGTGCAATTACATAACTGTGAAGATACCTGTAGTTTTATTTTAACTATATTTGTGCACATTTTCAACTTTCTTTTTTTACCCAAAAGTTAAGAAGATCAGTTTTTCCTTTGGCTGATCATAGTTGCTCTACAGGAAACCAACCTATGTTGTTTGAGTGGTTGCTAAACACATCAAAGGTTGTAAGCAAATGCCACTTGGACACAGAAGGGAGCGTCTGCTAAGCTAATAAGTAATCTGATGTAGACAAGTAATGTCATGGTGTCTTTAGAACGGTGGGAAAGTATCGCCAATCACAGCTGCCCAGTGGCCGTCTGGTCATTTTGTTTTTATCCAGACACTTTTAAGTGCTCATGGCTAACTGAGGGGAAGGGGGCTGGGCCACGGATGTGGGGCACCGGATGAATGGCAGGGGGTGTAGGGTGAAACATGGATCAAATCACCTAGACTGATGATCATTAGAAACACTGAAGACAAGCACAGACAAGACTCTTAGCACAACTGCGTTACTAGAAATTATTTGAATGTTCACCATAGCTCAAATAGCTCAGATAGCTTTGACTGTTACTGAATAATTCAAAATGATAGCCATGATCAATCCTCCTTTCAGCTTCTTCTAGGGAAAAACTGGTGTGGCAGTATCCCTTCGCAATGCGAAGATGGCAATCCTGCTCCCTCCCCCAGGCACCTCTGCGTTCCGCCTCTTCACACAGGAGTCACTGGCAGAGATTGAGAGGCTCGAGAAGGAAGGAAAAAGTGCCGCTGAAGTAGAGGGCCATGAAGATGAGGAGCCACTGGTCCCAAACGCTGATCTGGAGGCCGGCAAGAGTCTGCCCATGATCTATGGTGACCCTCCATCAGAGTTTCTCAACACACCTTTGGAGGATTTGGACCCCTTCTACAAAGCACAGAAAGTCAGTCTGAGCACATCTGGGCCACCGGCGCCAGGCCATGTTGAAACACATAACCACAGGGCACACTTGACTTTAATGAGCTTGACTCCTGCTCTATATTTGCTGCTCTCCTTACATACCCTTGAAATATGACAGGAAGTATTCCTTGACATAAATTTTCATTATCACAACTGCACTCAGTATCCCTTACGCAATATATACAATTTCTCTAGTGGGATGCATGTGTTATAGCACTATGTCAAGATTGTCATCACTTCATTCATTGAAATCTTACTTCTGAGATCAATTGATATATATTATATTTATGTGCATCATCTATTTTCTCAGACATTCATCGTGATCAGCAAAGGAAACACTATCTTTAGGTTCAATGCTGAACCGGCTTGCTACATTCTAAGCCCCTTTAGTTCTGTGAGGAGAGGAGCCATTAAAATTCTCATACATTCATATCCTTTTTTGCTGTGGTTTTCAGAGATTTTTTATTTTATTTTGTAATTTTGTATTGTTTTCTTGCTTCCCTGTTTGCTTCCTTAACCCTGTTTTAAATTATTTAGCATGTTCATCATGATTACGATTCTATCAAATTGTGTATTCATGACAATGAGCAACCCACCAGCATGGAGTAAAACCGTGGAGTGAGTATCTCACCTTTATGGCTTAATGCAAAGTCTCTATGGAAATTTCATTTATACAGTGTTTTGCATCGTTTCCTCATAGGTATGTTTTTACTGGTATTTATACGTTTGAGGCAACAGTCAAGGTGTTGTCTCGAGGTTTCTGTGTTGGATCTTTTACATTCCTTCGAGATCCATGGAACTGGCTGGATTTCATGGTGATCAGTATGGCGTAAGTATCTAAACACATACGTATATGCAAGTTGTTATGTTTGCCTTGTCTTTATGTATAATATAAGTAAAAGACTTTTAATGCAATGCCCTATAAAAGTTACATCTCTCTGGCTCTCTTAACAACTTTTTGTGCATTTGTACACACAGGTTGTCATACTGCTCCGATGGTTTCTGGTAGTTTTTAATAGAAACAGGGTTATAAACTCAAACTAACTGCTTTCATTTATTTCTGTTCCACAGATACGTCACTGAGTTTGTTGACCTTGGCAATGTGTCAGCCCTCAGGACATTTCGCGTACTTCGAGCCCTCAAAACAATTACTGTGATTCCTGGTACTTTTCCTCTTGTTCATTTATTTTTACATTGTATTAACATGTTATATTTGTTCTAAGATCATTTTACAAAAAAGAGACTATGTGAGTATGTAAGAGAGACTGATTACATAACGTTGCAAATATTTCAGTATTTAGACCAACTTAATACATTTCATCTTGTGATTTCACTTTAGTGCCAGTATGTGTCACTGACAGGTAATATCACTTGTTTTGTCAGGTTTGAAAACCATTGTGGGCGCATTAATCCAGTCAGTGAAGAAAATGGTGGATGTCATGATTCTGACTGTCTTCGCTCTTGCGGTGTTTGCTCTCGTTGGCCTTCAACTTTTTATGGGAAACCTGCGCCAAAAGTGTGTGCGGTGGCCCATCTCAACAACAAATGAGACGGCATATGAATTTTTTAACACAACATCCGCATTCAACAACACTTTTGGAGTTAATGACACATCATATTTCAACAGTTCTTTCAATTTCATGGAGTATATTGAAAGCGCAGGTATGTTAAAGACATTACAGCTCTTCTTTTACTTCACTTCTTTTATCTTCTGGAGTGGATCTGACTGTCTTTTCTTGTTTGGTCGTAGAGAATCAATATTTTTTGGAAGGCAGTAAAGATGCTCTTCTCTGTGGAAACAGTTCTGATGCTGGGTATGTTGCTGAATATAAACACTGAGATTTTTATGTGAATGCATTTTTTTTAAACCTCTTTGTTAAGCATACATTCAGGTTTTGCTGTAACAACATTATGCAGTTTTACAGAATACATTTATGACTGTAGTTTGGTTACATTATATGAGAAAACCTCCCAGAGATGATTTAGAGACTGGGATAGCAAACATAGCAAGCTGATTCTTCTTCCTTGTTGATAGAAAGTGCCCTGAAGGATACACATGCATGAAAGCTGGGAGGAACCCCAACTTCGGTTACACCAGCTTTGACTCTTTTGGATGGGCCTTTCTCGCCCTCTTCAGACTCATGACCCAGGACTTTTGGGAGAACCTTTTCCAGCTGGTTGGCACCTCTTTAATTTGTTCTAAATCATGTACATGTTCCAGCTAAACATGTTTATTTTGACGTGACTGTATTTAAAACTTTGTCCTTAGTTCTCGTAGCTTCTTTTTCATGTCACTCACAGATCCTACGGGCAGCTGGTAAGACGTACATGCTGTTCTTTGTGGTGATTATCTTTCTGGGCTCCTTCTACCTCATCAACCTCATCTTAGCTGTAGTAGCCATGGCTTATGATGAGCAGAATCAAGCAACTCAGCGAGAGGCCATAGAGAAAGAGGAGGAGTTCCAACGGCTGCTAGAGCAACTCAAGAACCAAGAGCAGGTAAATGAGGCAGATATGATCTACTCTGACATGCATCACTGAATAAAAACTTTGACAACAGACTCCAAATCTGCTAAAAAGTATATCAACACTACAGGTTTTCATTCAGTATAATGTAAATATGAGAAACTTTAACCTTGCAGGCCCAGCATCTAGGGAGTCGTGCAACTTTAACAAGCAAGAAGTCTCTCAGTCATCACACAACATCTGACCTCGCAGATGATGAACAGAGCCTCGAAAATGATGAATCTATCAAAGACTGTAATGGCAGAATTGTGCCCCGTCTCCTCATCAGAGCGCCCACCATGGTAGAGGTCAGTCTTCAAACCTCTGATCCCAGCTGATCTGGTCATACAATAGTGTGGAATATTTAAAATTTACACATGAAAATAAGTTATTATTTGGTCAGATGTTTTAACTTTTAACACTATTAGTCATGATATTAGTATTTGTACTAGGGCTGAACGATATGGACAAAATTTCATATCTCGATATTCATGCCAGATATCTCGATATCGATACGATACAATATGACTATGGGTTCGGTGAAAACCGAGCATTTTTCAGAAAAATACAAACATTATAAGACAAAAGAATGTGGAAAGTGCAGTTTTATTTATAAGAACTCACTGCCAGTCATCAACATTAACATAAAGTACGAATAAATAAATGACAAATCAAACATTTTACTGCAGAAAATGTTTTTTTACTGCACAAATCTATATCATTTATATCGTTGCTTTTTCGATATTAATATCTTGAATGTTCATATTTAGATATAGATACGATAACGATATATCTTTCAGCCCTAATTTGTACCACTAGTTTTGATATCTGTTTAAAGCACATGATGATTTTTTACAGTGTGCTGTAGAAGAAGAACTCAAAGAGAAGTCATTAGGCTCTGTTCACAGCATGCTTGAGGTGGATCAACCAGGCCTAATGAAGAGAACTGCTAGTGCCATGACTGTTCTCACCACTGCGGCTATGGAAGGTACAGGACCAATGGAACACAATCTTTTTACATTATGTTACTGCTGTTATTTAATATCTACACGTCATTTACAACTTTTCTGGCTTTTAATTTCATAAAGTACAATGTGATTTATATACAGGGAATAGGTCACATCTGTCCATGAAGCTGGTGGTCAGTCAGTTGTCCAAGTACTTCAAAGCCTCTGAAAATGGAGGGACTTTGTTTAATTGTTGTAATTCCTAAATGGCTAATACAGTAGTTTTTGTTAAATCCCTTGATTTAAAGATAAAAGTCCACACTTCAGTCTCATGTTAATTGCTTCATGTCACATCCACTGTGAAATTCGTGTCACTGACCAAAAATATAAGGACAGGACTGTGACAATTTCCATATTAAAATCTCAAACTAGGCCTGTGTTGTGCTCTCCCATGTATTTACATTAGATCAAATCCAACAATGTTCAAATTCAGAAGAATTTGTATTTTTATTCAATATCGCATTTTGTGACCTATTTATGGCAGCATATCTCTTAACAAGGAAACATGATAAACAACAGACAGGACATCCGCAACTGATTGGCGTAAATCCTAAAATGCCACAGAATTATACTCAGCAATTAGTAGTTAGAGCCACAAGACTAATGTTTATGGTGACGTGGAGTTACTAGTTAATTTAGCAAATGAGTAATATAATGTTAAAGCTGCAGGAGAAAAAGACCTAGAGTTTGATAATATACAGCTACCTTTTACAGCTCTGTCTTGGTCCAAATCATAAGAATATTTATGAATACACATGGCCTGATGTTTCACGCTATTATGTAAAAGTGACAATATGTAGAGCAGTGGGAACAGAATCTATTTTACCATTTTATCAAACTGCATATTTCTATAGGCAGAGATGACATGTAACTGTCAGAGGTGAAAATACTTTATTCACATTAAATCTACAAAAAATAATCACACAATGAGTGTGTTTAGTGTATTGCAGGTCATTTCTGAGGTGGAGATGCAGGATGTGAGGCTGTTCTTTAGGCAATGTAAAAATAAACAAGGCTTAGTTGCAGGTTTGTAGAGGACATTTTCTAATTTGAGCTGTAATTGCTTAGATTATCGAGCAGTTAACAACATCATACACTTGCTTATTTTGGGCCAACACAGTAGCATTGTCTTGAGCTTATTGCAGATGGGTTAATCACATTGTGTGTGGGAAATATCCCTGTCAACATTTAGTGTCATGCCCTCGTGGTGTTAAGCTTGGGCTATTTCAGCCCAAGAAAAGACCTGGCAAAGAGACATTATTTATTATAGCACTCATCATCGCAGCTGAATCATGTGTAAATCACTGAAGCATATGTTATATACAACAATATGTCTTGCCTATTGTAGAAAAATCTATAGTTTGACACCAATTAAATAACATTTGCCTTCACAAATTTGCCTTACTCATCACAGATACCCACTCTCACCTCTGTCTGCCTGTTTTTGTCTAGAGTTGGAGGACGCTCAGAGGCCATGCCCACCCGGCTGGTATAAATTTGCTGATATTTTCCTGAAGTGGAACTGCTGTCCACCTTGGGTGGTCTTCAAAAAGTGGGTGTACTTTGTGGTGATGGACCCTTTTGTGGACTTAGCCATTACTATCTGCATCGTGCTCAACACCCTCTTCATGGCGATGGAGCACTACCCTATGACCCCAGAGTTTGACCACTTGCTTTCAGTGGGAAACCTGGTAAATTAAAAGTTTGAAAGAATGTCTCAAGTAATTTAATTCTGTCAGTGTCAGTAATAGTTTCTTTATACCCATTTAGGTTTTTACCGGGATTTTCACAGCAGAAATGTTCTTTAAGCTTATTGCCATGGATCCGTATTACTACTTTCAAGTTGGATGGAACATATTTGACAGCATCATTGTCACTCTCAGTCTGGTGGAGTTAGGACTGGCCAACGTCCAAGGCCTGTCTGTACTCAGGTCATTTCGTCTGGTAAGACATCATGATTATGTTTCCTATTCATTTTAACATTCTGATTTCACTCTCTACATCATAAGTTGTTTTTTTTTGCTATTTCTCTGTCCTGTGTTGGAGATAGCTTCGTGTCTTCAAACTTGCCAAATCCTGGCCCACTCTCAACATGCTGATCAAGATCATCGGCAACTCAGTAGGAGCTTTAGGAAACCTGACTTTGGTGCTGGCCATCATTGTCTTCATCTTTGCTGTCGTGGGCATGCAGCTTTTTGGCAAAAACTACAAAGACTGTGTGTGCAAGATCGCCGATGACTGTGAGTTGCCTCGCTGGCACATGAACGACTTCTTCCACTCTTTCCTCATTGTGTTTCGCATCCTTTGTGGGGAGTGGATTGAAACCATGTGGGACTGTATGGAAGTATCTGGAGCTGCCATGTGCTTAATTGTCTTCATGATGGTTATGGTCATCGGAAATCTAGTGGTGAGTCTAAGAATTACACTTAAACTAATGATTCTACTCCTTTGAAGAGTAGGTTTTCACCAACTCCTGAAAGAAAAAGTTGATATTTAAATGATCTGTAAATTTAGTGGAAATGCAGAGATAAATGAAAATAAATGAACAGATAAAAGCAGGATTTTTTAAAGGTTCAAAATATAAGGTTTCACAAATGCTCTGGTGTTCATGTGAAGTTTGTGCTGGGGTCTGTTTTGTGTTGGGATGATTTGTGCTTGGAATGGATGTTTAGTCAACTTCATTTCCAAGCTAATGATAGCTAGTGTTTTTTTCATTGCTGTAGAGATGCACAAGAGAAACACTGAAGAAGTTGAGTGTGAGCATAAGGATTTTTTAATGGAAAAAACAGAGTGGGTCTTCTACAGAGTAATTAGTGCACTGACCAGTATTATTGATGCAGGCAACTGAGGCAGTTGTTATTGTAGAAATGGAATTATTAAAAAATTACCAACTCCTCCCACAAAATAAACACAAACTTCCAAACTCCCATATTGAACATTGTTAAGTGTGTAAGATGTGGGAGAATGTAAACACATAAATGAAATATAATGTTCATAATTATGCCCTAATTATTGCCCTAAAAGTATGAAATGTGTTTTTGATATCATAGAATAAGTTTTTTTTTATCTGTACATGATTAATCACAATCACAGTCTTCAGTCATTGTCTTTACAATAAATTATAGGATTCGGTGACACTGAGCAGAGACAGGAACCATGCAAAAAATGCAAAACAAATTCTTAAAAATATGTGCTTCTAAAGTTTAGGCTTGTAAGGGGAAAAAAAGAGTAATTTTAATCAAGTAAAACAGAATATTGTCCACATTATTCTCAATATGACTTGATGACCTGACTGATAATCTGGGAGGATATTGGTCCATATTTCAAATTAAAATAACATATTTCCAACTATTAAACAGCAGCTAGTATTACCATCCAGCCACTTCTACCTTAATATCAACATCTGTTACTGTTATCTGATACAACTAATCAAGTGCTTGGGAACATACTTTTGTGTTGGACGTAGCCTGAATACAGAAATATGTGTTCCACTGAACATTAATGTTACATAACACTTCTAAATACCAAAACATTCCTCTGTCAGTGAAAAGACTTTACATTTCAAACTTAACATCCAGTGCGATATACTTCCTGGCTTTCACAGATATCAATAGATATTTTTACCTCCGCCAAGGAGGTTATGTTATTGCCGGCGTTGGTTTGTCTGTTTGTCCGTCCGTGTGCACGATAACTCAAAAAGTTATCGACAGATTTGGATGAAAATTTCAAGAAATGTTGATACAGGGACAAGGAACAATTGATTAAATGTTGGTGGTGATCGGGGCGGGGATACTGATCTGCCTTGGTGGAGGTCTGCGCTCTCCAAGTGCTTTTCTAGTTCAAAATTATTTTTCCTTTTTCCCTGATATAATCATATAACACTATCAGACAGTAATGATAGCTAAGAGGTGTTATATGTTGTTTTGACATGAAATATGGTCTGATTGCCTCGCTGATTTCAGTATCGATTGTTATTCCAGTTGCTCATTATTAAGGATGTGGTGAAATTCTAATAATTTGTTGGTTCCCTGTGTTTATATGACTTGAAAACAGCTGTATAATATACTTTTACTAGCAATATTTGAGATTTCCTCCCTGCTCTTGATGCCAGGAGAAAATGTCCGCCATTTTAATCTGGTTTGTTCCAGTGAACCAACGTGCCAGACTCCAAGGCCTGAGTCTGATCCATCAAAACAGGATGTAGCCATTGTAATGACACCTATTGTGTTGAGTGAAAATATCTGCTGTCAAAGTGATCGACTATCCCTGTAACTGAAAAACCCCGAGTGGACAAAACAAACTGACTCTAATGAGGGATTTTTACTTTTTAGCTAATTCGGCAGAGGGTGAGGTGAGGTGCATTCACTTAAACCTCACAGCCAGATACCACCAACTGGACCTTTAATGTGACGGTTGATCCTGAGTTCCCATATGCTGCCTCTGGTTTACTCTGAACAACTGTTGCTGCTGTGAACCTGCAAAGCTGGGAAACAGATTGTTAAATTCTCTCTAAATATAACAGTTATCTCACTATAATGCCAGGAGATTTTGTGGTCTCAGCAGCCTATTGTTAAGCCCCTTAGCTACAGGTGCCAAGGACACACAAATTGAGATAAGAGTAACAAAGTCTATGTAAACTTACATTCAAACTGTAAATGACAAGTCCTGATCACCTCAAGTATGGAAATGCCGTCCCTGACATTTTATCATGGCCTCACAGAACAAGCACATGCAAATGATCACTCATCATATTTAATAACAAGAGTCTAAACCATTTCCTGTCAGGTTATTCATAGAAATGGAAAGGAAATGGCTCATCATCAAGTGCTGACAAAGTATTGCACTGCACCCTTGCCAAAATTATCAAGGCTTTTTTGCGGCTCACACTACACCCCAAACCTTTCCACCATACTCTCACATATACATGCACACTATTTGTAATGACATAAAGCCAAATAGTATACTTAATGCACTTATGAGAGGGAGGGGGGGGTTCTATTTAAATCAAATGACTCGAGCAACCAAACAGTGGTTTTGACCTTGAGTAAGTGCTAAGATCCGGCTCAAGTAAGCATGCAGCCACAGAGGTAACAAACACAGACAGCTGAGGGAGCACAGACCAGGTGGCAGTGGACTGGATGATAGGGAAAAGTCATTTGATCACTGATTGAACTGTAATTGATGAACAGATAATTTTGTTGCATTACTACAGTGACATATGGAGTCGATCGGCTTAACTTGTGTCAGCAAGGATAACACAGTTCGCTTTTCATTATCTTTGTTTGACAGTCTTATATTTACTGACTTTAGAGACATAGAACTGAACTTTATGTCAGCCACATTCCACTTATTTATGAAATCTTTATTGGTCACACTATTGAAATGTAAAACACAGAACGTAGATCATAATATTATACAGCACTGTGCAAAAGTGTTAGGCAAAGACTAAGGTTTGGTATTTTTGCAGGGTTGAAATTAACATGCATATTTATTTATTATTTCTCACTCTCTTTTCTTCAGATACAATAAGAAAATACACGAAATATGTACATAACCTTTCCACACACACACATGCACACACACAAAAAAATGGACTAAATGGGTTCTAAAGGTTAAAGTCACTATTTAGTGTGACCCCTGACCCGATGACAAGAAGCAGCACAAACAGTTAGAAACATCTGACATGTGTTAAATGAAACCTGGTATAAAATATAAGAGTAATAATGCCATAAATCGCATATTGTCTGAACAAAAGGGTTGAAGACATATTAAGTGTAAAGGGAGGCCACACTAAATACTACCTCTTTGGTTTATAGAAGCTGTTTTTCTCTGAAACTTTGGTTTTTACTGCTGTACATACTTCCCATATATCCAAATTGTACCTTAATACAGAAACTGTGGAATGCATATATGTGGTCATTAGAACTTTACTAAACCCACTGAACCTCATACTGGCCTAGGACTTTTGCACAGTACTGTTTAAATCCCATTTGCTTGTAACATACTTTAATTTGACTTCAGTCTTATATTATGGCCAAAATGTTGCATCTACATGAACAGATTTTACAGAAAAAAAGAAAAACTAGCATTTTTAAATTCAAAATAAAAAAAAACCCAAAACAAAATCAAAACAAAAATAAGAGTTAACCTGCATTTTACTGAAATACACCAAAATCCCACTAGTAAAAACAGTTCACTATATTACAACAACTCAAGTAATGTGTTGATGTGGTTAGAAAATAATGCAAACTAATTCCTACTTTGAAAAAACATTTCAGAATTTTAACTATTTGACTGTGAATACCTGTTTAATTAATACAACTCCATCAAGACATGTGCAATATGTAAATTTTCTTTTACAAAATTGCACAAAAACATAGTCTTTGAGGACCATAAAATTAAATGTCAATGCTAGTGAGATAGAAGATACTCTTTGTTACAAAATAAACTTACTGATAATGCACATTTGTTACATCTGTGATTATATTTAGATGATTCTATATTTTTTCATATCTTGTTTCCACTTCTTCACTGCTGAGCCGGTGGTTTGTGTCACTCAGACCTTTTACTGATTCACAGCTACCGCAGTGGAATGCAAAAGATCAGCCTGCGCCTGGACTGTGTAACCATGATCTCCCGCTAAACCTGGGAAACAGGAACCGAGAAATTGACTAACAGGTTTTAGAAACTAAAGATAGCTGTGTCTGTAACAGGCAGGCAGATAGCATAATATTTACTGATGCGCCATCACAGGACTGATATGTGATGTGTATATGAGATACTCACATGAGGCTATATGTGTTTCAAGCTTTACCACCAGATACATATAGATATAATCCAGATCCACCAAGCATTCATACATGAATAAAAAAAGGTGTTTAATGTGTGAAGACACACAGCGTCAATGCTGGGATATTTGGTAGTTCCCCTATTAGAAATAAACATTAAAATATGAAAACACACAGTACCTTTTTTACCATTCTATACCAACCTTAACATATTACAGTTTTTCTCTATTGGTTCGGCTCATTTCTCAAAACAGAAACTACAATCTCAGTCTTACAGTTCAGCACGAGACCATAGCTCACTTGCAAAGGCTCATATCTCTCCCAAAAGTGTTCACACATGCTTCAAACTAAATTCTTTTCCCATATAAATAGTCAGTGCCACCAAAAAGGTAGAGATCCTTCTCAATTACTTTGGCTCATTTCTTGAAACAGAGCAGACGTTCTCAACACTCTTGTTGCTTTTGCCAAAATAACCTACATCAGGGGTCTCAAAACATGCGGCCCGGGGGCCAAATGCAGTCCATCAAAGGTTCCAGTCCGGCTCGTGGGATGAATTTGCAAAGTGCAGAAATTCCACAGTCAGGGCTGTGCAACTCATTTTAGTTCAGGTTCCACATACAGACCAATATGATCTCAAGTAAAATATCCTACAAAAACAATGACTCCATATTTTCTTCTGGGTTTGATGTGAAAAAAATATTACATTATGTCTATAAATAACAACAACTTCAAATTTTTGTCTTTGTTTTAGTGCAAAAAATGACATTAAATTATGAAAATATTAACATTTACAAACTATCCTGTAACAATAAAATGTGAATAACCTGAACAAATATGAACAACCTAAAATGTCTAAAGAAAATTAAGCAGAATTTTAACATTTTTCTGCTTGTTACTTAGTGTTTAGTGTCTTTGTAGATTCAATCCATAATGCACATGTAAAAATGATAAGAAATTTCATTTTTTTTCAGGTTATTCGTATCTTTTTGTTTGGATAGTTTATAAACATAAGTATTTTCATAGTTTAATGGGGGGTTTTTTGCACTAAAACACAGACAACAATTTGGAGTTGTCATTATTTATAGGTTATTATGCAATTATTTTACTGGTCTGGCCCACTTGAGATCAAATCGGGCTGAATGTGGCCCCTGAAAGAAATTGAGTTTGAGACCCCTGACCTAGATGGTTCAGCACAACACAGTGGTTCACCTGAAAAAGCTCATATCTCTCCGAAAACAGTTCACTCGTGTCAAAACTAAATTCCTTTCTCATATAAATAGTCAGTGCCAACTAAATGCATTGTTCCTTTGGCATTGTGTAAGCACTGCAAGTCCAAATGCGTAGATATTTTGTCACTATTGCATTGAAATATCCCTCATGTCCACCTCTCAGTCTGACCCCAGTCCTTCATTGACAGTGGTTACTGTACTAGTTTTTTTTGTCTAGTTTACAGAATACAATTGTGTATAAAACTGAAAAAAAAAAGGATTTTACGGTAAGAATACATTTTCACACATCACACATTGCACTCACACTACCAAGGAAATTGTAACCATTTCAATTCACACACACATGAAGTAACTTTCATATGTCAGAGTAAAAAGAAAATGTATACAACATAATATATTCTAATATAAACACATAAACAAAAAACAAGGAAAATGATATGTAGCCTACAGTGCTGTAAATAAAGCTTTCACAACTAACATTTTTCACTCGTCACTGTCCTCAACCTCCCTCTCCTTGCCACCATCGTATTATCCTCTAATTTTGTTAATTGAATAGACTATTGTGCATGTGACGACTTATACAATGAAATGATGCTGATATGTTTTGGAGAGAACAACCATTAGACTGAGAATGAACAATCAGTTTCAATCAACAAGATTTATTCACTTGGGAATTGTGCTAAATGTAGGCTAACTGTATTTGATCATTTGCAAAGACGTACTAAGACATTTGCAATTTGATGAAAACAATGAGAGATTCAATTCTGTTGTGAACCATTGCCAAGTGGTTTGGAGGTTTGTCCATGTTATTTTGAGAATGTACTTTCTGTTTCAAGAAATGAACCAAACCAATGGAGAAAAACAGTAACTCTGCTGTAATATCACACTAAAACCACATTAACTATTTATTCACACCACCCACAAACAGGAATACAGGAGCTTGTTTCATAAGACAATATCTAATATAATTCATAAAATATTCTTGCATCAGTTGCCACATTATGTTTTACTGTATTTTAACAACTACCTGAATTCCTTTCACATTATGTCCTCAGGTGTTGAACCTCTTTCTGGCCTTGCTACTCAGCTCATTTAGCGGAGACAATCTCTCAGCAGGTGATGACGATGGAGAGATGAACAACCTCCAAATCGCCATCAACAGGATTAAACGGGGTATCAACTGGTTCAAAGGCTTCATCATCCGAACCGCTCTGCAGATACTGAGGAGAAAACCTAAGGAGCCTGACGACAGCCAAATGGAGGACACTGACCCTAAAACGGAAGGCATAGAAATGAACCACTTGGACAGTAGTCAGACTCTGAAAATGGCGGACGGGATAGCTAATTGTTTAGTGGAAGGCCGGTCCACTGGATTTATTGTAGATGGTGAGGTCAGTCTCAATGTGCCAATAGCCCAGGGAGAGTCCGACTTCGAAAACCTGGAAGATGATGAAGACGATGTGGATGATATTGATGCTGATGACACCGAGACATCTGAGGAGAAAAGTAACCAACAGTATAAGGTAATGAAATCAACTAATTACACATAGATCACTTTTAATGAAAGTTGTTCATTCTTCTCTCACTGTTCACAAATACTAATGAGGTTGATTGTTTTCAATTGCTTTTATAGGAAGACTCACAAGATGAATGTAGTATTTATGAAAATGTCAAAGTAAGTGACTCCATAGAACTTCAGTATTTATAGATGTCTGAACAAGAACATTTAATATCCTAGTACCAATTGCAAGGTGTGTTTTTATGTGAAATGCTCTATGTGAGGTTCTGTTAAATAATGAAAAATCAAGTTTCTTTTGTAATTCTCGACTAGCTGATGGGTGCTCTAACTGATGGGGAGTCCTCGGTATGCAGCACAGTGGATTATCAGCCACCTGAGCCTGAACCAGAGGAGGTGGAAGAGGAAGAGCCTGAACCAGTAGAACCAGAGGCCTGCTTCACAGACAGTAAGAAAAAAAACCCCACAAAAGCAAACCAATTAATAATGAACTGCGTAGATAGACAGACAGACAGACAGACAGACAGACAGACAGACAGACAGACAGACAGACAGACAGATAGATAGATAGATAGATAGATAGATAGATAGATAGATAGATAGATAGATAGATAGATAGATAGATAGATAGATAGATAGATAGATAGATAGATAGATAGATAGATAGATAGATAGATAGAACTTTGTCACTGAAGGACCCATATAAAAGAAACAAAATTTCATTGCATTGACTCTCAAAATCAATTAAAAAAATGAAAAATCCTTACTTTGAAAGTATAGATATGATAAATACATTTACATTGTTGATATATTGTGTTAAATTAAACTTGAAACTTGAAAAAACTTGAAAAACTCCACAGTATTTTTTGCCCCAAACAGTATCACCAGTATGAGTATTATTACCAACCATTATCTATCCCGACCAACCTTTAACTGTTTGTATCACCACCAGACCTTTAGGAACACTTATTGTATTTTTAATGTAAACTTCCGATTGATTCCGAACATGCAATGAAATTTGACATATATGCGAACAAGCAAAACATGCATAATAATACAAATATCAACAATCATAACAATCTTAGACAGAAGAGCAGCATAACAGTTCCATTTACATGCCTGAAAAGCCTTCATATTTTTTCTTAGATTTGTGTTTGCACTCTTTGCAGCAGAGACTGCGTGCACTCTCAGCTTCTGTTAGTCACAAGTAAAAATCTAAATTTTGTCATTGGGGGACATAATGTCGCACAGTTGGTTAAATAATGTCAGGGGGGATTCCTTATTGGGCTTCATGCTGCTACTGTGTGATTAACGCCCATCCTTGTGCACATGTTTTGTGCAAGGGTAAAGTGAGTGGTGGCAAAGGGGTACAATTAGAGAAGATAACCAATGGAATAAGAAAAAAAAATTTAATTTGTAGCTTCTACTACTAGAATCACTCTGCAAATATGAAGGTAGTTGAACCACTAGCAGACAACCACAAAATTTAATCAAACAAATAATCTACTCTAGTTCACTTCAAGTAAAGAATTCAAAGACATTTATGCAGGAATTGTTCTTAAATCTATTCTTAAACAACCTGGATTCACATATTACAATACAACTACCCGTGCAGTTCAAATATCATAAAATATTATTTGGAATAAACATGAAAATTGGTCAAATTTAAACATGTGACTGTCCTCAGACTGTGTGAGGCGTTGGCCATGTCTCACTGTGGACATCACCCAAGACAAAGGCAAGAGTTGGTGGAACCTCCGCAGGACTTGCTTCACTATTGTGGAACATGATTGGTTTGAAACTTTCATAATCTTCATGATCCTTCTCAGCAGTGGAGCACTGGTAAGTATTGTCAGTGCAAAAAAAAGGAAACTGTTAATATTCTGTGTGAAAATATAACTAAGTATTACTGAGTATAACTGTCTCCTTTTACAGGCCTTTGAAGACATAAACATAGAAAGACGGCGAACAATCAAAATTGTTCTTGAATATGCTGACAAGGTTTTCACCTACATCTTTGTCATTGAAATGCTCCTGAAATGGGTGGCATATGGCTTCAAGACCTACTTCACTAACGCTTGGTGTTGGTTAGACTTTTTCATTGTAGATGTAAGTTTTCATGCCTTGTTTTAATGCTGGCCTGTATGTGTACCTTTCACAAAGAAGATAGTGTTCTACTTTCCATAGGTTATTAAGAGCAGGAAATTAATGATGATTCCACAGTAACACTTGAATAGGAAATGTTTTGATTCTGCCACAGGTTTCCCTGATTAGTTTAGCTGCCAACTGGCTGGGCTACTCTGACCTCGGACCAATCAAATCCCTCAGAACTCTCAGGGCGCTCAGACCTCTTCGAGCATTGTCAAGATTTGAAGGCATGAGGGTGAGTCATTGGTTTCATTTTATGCAGCAAGTGCATACTTCACTATTAAGGTTATGTGCATGACAGGTTATGACTCACAAGATGCAAAGCCTGAGATGGTGAACTTGTACTAATGTGACTGGCTTTCCCCTGCCATGTTTGGTGAATGCATGCTCACACAGTGGATGCTGTAACGGACTGAGGTAAGATAGTATGGACTGAGCATGGTATTAACCCATAAAGACCCAAACATGCACCATCTACCAAAATTGTCTACTGATTTAAAAATTATCCACTGATTTAAACTGTCTAATCCCTGTTGATCCACAAATCCAGTGTTTTTCAACCTTGGGGTCAGGACCCCATCTGGGGTCACCTGGAATTCAAATGGGGTCGCCTGAAATTTCTAGTAATTGATAAAAATTTTAAAAAATATAAAAAAAAAAAAAAAAAAAGACTAATTAGAAATATATGGTGAGTTGACAGAGACAATCACAATCCATAAAAGACATGACAAACTGTGAAGCTGAAACTGAAGCACTGTGATACTGTTTATCTTTCAAATGTTCATTGTGGTCGGTTTAAGATGCTGCAGCTCTTTCATAATTCATAGTTTGAAT
Organism: Sphaeramia orbicularis; assembly: GCF_902148855.1. Lineage (NCBI taxonomy): Eukaryota > Metazoa > Chordata > Actinopteri > Kurtiformes > Apogonidae > Sphaeramia > Sphaeramia orbicularis. The sequence goes on from NC_043975.1 coordinate 24,777,560, forward strand.
TATTGTTTGTTCAGTATTAATTGTCAGCTTTGTAAATCCAAGCTGGACTGACTGTACATATCCTGTACATATCCTGATATCCATATCCTGCAGTAATTTCACCTGGCTTTTCTGCCTCCGTCCATAATAATATACATTATATAGACTAAATGTTGTCTGAAATTAACATTTATTTGCAACATAGTACAGCAAATTATTACATGATCAAAAACAAATTAATTTTAGCAAAAAAAAAGTGTCTCCATTTTCAATGTCTTGGGGTCACCAGAAATTTGTGGTGTTAAAATGGGGTCATGAGCCAAAAAAGGTTGGGAACCACTGCACTAATCCATGTAAACAATTGGTGTAAAATACAGTTTGTCATCTTTTCATGGTCATCAGATATGACCCATTTGGACATTCAGAAGCTCCATAGTTATCGTGGAAACACCATCATCTTCTACAACATTGATTCACCAGTAAAACTCATGAAGTTAGATCAATGACAGTGGATGGACACACTTGGTTTATGTTCTTTTTGCTGAAAAAGTCACTTTTTCTTCAGTTTTCTCTATTTTTAATATAATAATCCTCAACTCTACTCTGAGCTTTTATGAATATCTACATGATCAGTGAATTAAATGTTTGAAAATGCCTGATTTTCACTGAAAAAAACAGAAAATACAGAAGATAATATGACAATAAATGGTAATAAATCACTTAAGTATGGTTAAATATAGAGAAAAATTCATTTGGGAACTGCCACAAATGTCACACTGGGTCCTTATGGGTTAAGTCATTGCAATTTTTTTCAATTTTACATTTTTTTCAACTACTTTCATGTTTGTAACTGAGTTTTCTTGGTCGGCAGGTAGTGGTGAATGCTCTTGTTGGAGCAATTCCCTCCATCTTCAATGTGCTGCTGGTGTGTCTGATCTTCTGGCTCATCTTTAGCATCATGGGAGTGAATCTGTTTGCTGGGAAGTTCTATCGCTGTATCAACACCACCTCAGAGGAGCTCTTCCCCATGGCTGTGGTCAACAACAGGAGCGACTGTATGGAAATCAAAGAAGCCACGCAGGACGCCCGCTGGATCAACGTCAAAGTCAACTATGACAATGTTGGAAGTGGATACCTGTCCCTTCTGCAAGTGGTGAGGCGTATTGTGCAATTGATATACCCTTGAAACATGTAAAGAATCATGTGACTAATACAGGTCCATGTGAAAAACAATGCTCTGTATCTGCAGGCGACTTTTAAAGGTTGGATGGACATCATGTATGCTGCTGTTGACTCAAGAGAGGTACTGTATTATAAGTAATTACATCGCTGAAACATCCTTTTCTAGTAGTTCCACGACTGATACAAGACATAAATACACTCTAATAAATATTGTGAATGATTGTTAAATTCAGAATCAGGACTTTGGATTCTTTACACCTCTTTCTACCAGTATGTAATCTGTATGTGTTTTTGCTGTGTTATCATATTTTGACCTTCAGACTAGTATGGACAGTTTGTGATGTATTTATATTTTATTTCTAGGATTAAGGTTCAATATGTAACATTCCTATATGCTTGGGTGCTTATGTGACATTTGCGTTGGAGTTTGTGTTGTTTTGTGAGCTGGTCATTTATTAAGGTTAGGTAAGTAGTAACTCCAGTTCTGAGCTGATGACTGTTTCTTTTTGCCTATATCCACGATAAGGGTCTTCCTCTGATTTCTATGTAGACCACTCATTCAGGTTTTGCTGTCATAATTCTTATTCTCTTCCCTGAATTCTTTGATGCCTCTTTTATGTTCCCCACAGCAGCGACACAGACTCCAACAAAACATTGCATAAACACACAAGCATGTGCAAATCTTACATATTGGAGCTATAAAGGCATTCTGATCAACATTTGTACTGCTTTAACAGCATCCCTTTACGTTTGGATTTTTCATCCTGTTTCTTCACCAATGTGTGTCACAGTTCACAGTATTAATATTTAATACAAAGTCTATTTTTACTTTTAGATTGAGGAGCAACCTTCTTATGAGATCAACCTGTATATGTACATGTATTTTGTCATCTTCATCATCTTTGGTTCATTCTTCACACTCAACCTGTTCATTGGTGTGATTATTGATAACTTCAACCAACAAAAGAAAAAGATAAGTATTGTAAATTGAATGATCATAATACTGTGAGTCTACACAAAAACAGAGGGAAATTCTCTTTAATATGCAGTCTTTCTTTAATTATGCACATTTTAACATAATGTAATGTGTAATAGATTGTAATCATGTTTGTATTGTGTCTGCACTTTGGAGACAAAGACATCTTTATGACTGAGGAACAAAAAAAGTATTATGATGCCATGAAGAAACTTGGCTCCAAGAAGCCACAGAAGCCAATTCCACGTCCAACGGTATGTTTAATTTTTATGAATGTGTGCATTTATATGTTAGCCACCTCTGATATTTATAACATGAAAAACTGTGAAGCATAACATCATTTTTGAAGGACTCACAATAGGTTTTAATAGACTTCTTTGATATTGAAAACTATTAAAAAGATAAGACAAACTGATGACACACCAGCATGTGGGCTATAACCTTGTGATCAGTGATCTTTGCACTGACATTTTCTGCACATTGCTGGTGTGAAAAGGTCACATGGCTAATCTGGATTTCTTTTTTTGTCCCTCTTGCTGCTGCGTACCTTTGACCTGAAGAATCCAATCCAAGGCTTAGTGTTTGACTTCATCAGTCAGCAGTTCTTTGACATCTTTATCATGGTGCTCATCTGCCTCAACATGGTGACCATGATGGTGGAGACGGATGACCAGAGTCCAGAGAAGGAGGATTTCCTTTTTAAAGTAAACGTAGCTTTCATTATTGTCTTCACTGGAGAGTGTATATTGAAACTTATTGCCCTGCGACAATACTTCTTCACCAATGGATGGAACATTTTCGATTTTGTTGTGGTCATCTTGTCCATAGCTGGTGGGTGCCAAGCATATCAAACGAACACTTACAATTACTAGACAGAATTTCTTTAAACACATAATAACTATAAATATTCTTTCTAACCATGTTGTATTTTGTTTTATTTCAGGTACAATGCTGTCAGACATCATTGAGAAGTACTTTGTTTCTCCTACTCTCTTTAGAGTGATCCGTTTGGCCAGAATTGGCAGGATTCTGCGTCTCATTAAAGGAGCCAAGGGTATTCGGACGCTTCTCTTTGCTCTGATGATGTCACTTCCTGCCTTATTTAATATCGGGCTTCTCCTTTTCCTTATTATGTTCATCTTCTCAATATTTGGCATGTCCAACTTTGCCTACGTCAAAAAGGAGGCTGGAATCGATGACATATTTAATTTTGAGACATTTGGTGGAAGCATTATCTGCTTGTTTCAGATTACAACATCAGCTGGATGGGATGGGCTTTTACTTCCGATGCTGAACAGGGAACCTCCAGACTGTGACCCAAATTTCGAGCACCCAGGCACTGATGTGAGAGGTAACTGTGGCAGCCCAGGTATGGGTATGATGTTCTTCTGCAGCTACATCATCATCTCATTTTTAGTTGTGGTAAACATGTACATTGCCATCATCTTAGAGAACTTCAATGTTGCTCAGGAAGAGAGCGGCGATGCGCTCTGTGAGGATGACTTTGAGATGTTCAATGAGACCTGGGAGAAGTTTGATGTAGATGGAACCCAGTTCATTGAATATAGCCGGCTGTCTGATTTTTGTGATGCGCTGCAGGAACCGCTCAGGGTGGCCAAGCCCAATCGGCTTCGTCTTATTGAAATGGATCTGCCCCTTGTTATTGGAGACAGGATTCACTGCCTGGATGTTTTGGTGGCTGTCACACAGATGGTCTTGGGTGACACAGTAGAGATGGCAGCAATGCGTGAGAGCATTGAGGCAAAGTTCATCCTAAATAACCCCACTTCAGACTCCTTCGCACCAATTACCACAACTGTACGACACAAAGAAGAGGAAAGAGCTGCTACAGTTATTCAGAGGGCTTACCGTATGCACTTACTAAAACGTTGTGTACGCAACGCTGCTTTTATGCACCGCTCTAAAAGAATAGGGAGAAAGGATGACGATGAAGATCCACCGGAAAAAGAGGGGTTGCTTGCACGAAAGATGGGTGTGCTATATGGTAGCAATGTGGACCTTGCAGAGGAGATGGAGCAGGCTGCTTTACAAACTTTAGCATCGCAAGAGCCTCCCAAACCTGAGACCCTTTCAACTCACACTGAAGCTCAATGTGATCCAGAACCAGCTGAGCCAAATCTAATAGTTGTGCCTGTAGAAATTACAAATGAAGTTTTATTACATTCTGCCCCTAACCGAAACCTCTTTGTCCTGCAGGAAAACTTAAGAGAGTCAATTGTATAACAAAGAGCAGAAGACAAATACACTGAACTATTATTTTTCACCAGTCAAAAAAGTTATCTTGGCGGTAGATGCAAAGTGTGACTAATATAGCTGACTCATCATTATATGAAGAGATTACCATATTGCTAAATAATAAATTGCATTTTAGATTATTTAAACTTAAAAATGATTCCTGTTTTGTCATGCTGTACATCAGTGGCTTTTCAGATGTAAAGAACTGGAGTGCATTGGGTTTACCACAGAAACAAATGTCACTGAATGTTACCACCACTAATGCTAACTGCATTGATAAACCCAAATTTTAATTGCAGTGTTATGTTCAACATCTATTTAAGAAATGCAACACTTAATGCCTTCATTTGGACCAGCCAAGTGTTTCTTTTGACTTTTTCTTAAAAAAATAAAAAATAAAAAAAAAATAACAAGCCAAGCATGCCAGTTTCAAGCTAAAGAGCAATTTGAACATCGCATGACAAAACCTGAATTATCCTTTCATAGGATTTTATTCTCAGTTCATGTCAGCTGTCACTGTGTGACAGCTGATGATAGGCTTAGAACATCAGTTGACTGTTTAAGTTATATTTGTATGCTTACAGGTAGAGGTGCATTTTGTAGACTTTAGTGGCATCTAGTGGTGAGGTCACTGACTGTGTCTAATTCTGTATCCCTGTCCTCACATGTCAGATGTGTAAGAATACTTATGTCAGACACTAAAAACATCACATGTCCTCAGTAGTGTTTGTTTTGTCCTTTCTATAGAATACTGTAGAAACATGGGGGACTACTCCTCTGTAAACATATATGGCTCATTATGAGGTAACAAACACACAAAAGTTTTTCTTTTGAGCTGATTATACACTAATGGAAACAAAATTATATATGTTTTATTCCAACTCTGTAAATAGATCCCCTTAAATCCTACAAAATGCATCTTTAAAGGCAATAAATAATCAAATGTTCTTGCTTTCTCTATTATAATATATATGCAGGAGTATTATACATCTTTATAGCTACAACCGAGCTTTAAGAAACATTTGTATTCCTGCTTATATTAATATACTTTATGTGGAATCTCATCACTGTGATAGATCCACATACAAATTCAGTCTCATTAGACACTAAAGCACAATTCTAGGGATTAGTTTTGTATATAATGTAAATGGTTAAGTGTTTAGATTGGGTTTATCACAGCCTACCAGTAAAATGTGATCTCTGTAAAGCTGTCTAATCATTAGTGACACTGGCAAGTTAATGCAGTAAACATCTGCCCCTTGATAGATGGAGTAACAAGTTGACTGAACGGCAAATTCAGAAAGGCCCAGTTTATATTGCACTATTTATACCCCTTCCAGGTCCAGTTAGAACCAGATGACCCCATAACACCATGAGACCTTCCTATTTTTCATCAGTAATATGTGCATGTTTTATAAATGTTTTGTCCTTACTCTACTCTTTTTTTTCCTTTTTTTTTTTTTTTTTTTTTTTTAGTTTTCCTGAAAATGAACTCAAAACTATTAATGCATATGTACAAACCTAGCACTCACTTTTTTCCCAAGTTGGTGGGTTTCCATTTTGGTAAGGTTATCTGTGAGTCTAAATGTTTTATTTAATGTTTACATTAACATGGTTGCAAAAGTAGAACTCCCCTTTTTTAACAGCTAACTATATTTAATTCATTTATTTTCATTACAATAATTATAACAGTAATTGATACATTTGTACACAATATAAATTAACTCAGATCAGGTTAGAGTATGACTTGAACTGTCATTTCTAACTTTCTAATGTATTGAGCAAAATGTACATTCAATCAAATGCATGACTCTGTTACTCCTTAAAATGGAATGATCTAAACTTTCCAAACACCCAGTGGATTTATGTATTTCAAGTCTGTTCTTATGTAGAAAGGCTGATTCACTTACCGTCTTAACAAAAAAAAAAAGTCTTACTCTGAACATAAATACATTATTAACATAAGCACTTTTACAGTTTTTTTTTTTTTTTACATATTAGACTATAGGATACCTTGTTTATGTATTCAGCACTGTTTTAACATCAGTCCTGGGGAAGAAGAGTCATTCAGGTTTCCTCTACGAGGGGTCTCTTTGTCTTATATTGTGCTGCCATGGCTCGGCAGTTAGTTATTCCTGTCAGAAAGTCTGTAATGTGACCGGCAGCAATCCTACTTGAGGTTGACACACTGTTAAACCATTTGAGAAGTATCTGTTCTTATGGTACAGTGAAGTTAATGTCCTCCTATGTTTACATTTCTGATGGAGGAAGAGCCGGATTGGGAGCTTTACTGGTACACCCACAATCAGTGTTGCTTGTATATAAAGTTTTTTTTTTTTTTTCCAATTCTGTCCTTCTGTTTGTATATTTATATTTTTGTTATTGTTAAACTGTACTATACTGTTAGAATAAAATCTAATCATGAGAAAATGTGAATTCATGTTGTCAGTAAGTGCGGTCAGTATGCTGTGTATTGCTTGTGAAGTTATACATGTAGGCCATCTGGTGGCTGTGAGTGGACAGGATAGTTCACAGGTGGAACATCAGTTGCTAAAGTGAAAATATCACACCCCACTACAAGTAAATATCTGCATTCGAAACCTTACTTAGCATTGAAGCGACAAGGACATCAAAATATACATGTACAGTAAATTACACACTTTATCAGGCATTTTAACAACATTATGCCTCAGTTTATTATTTACACATATGCATTAGAACTTACAGACCACAGTTGATCTGTAGAGGCACAAAACATAAAGTATTAGGTATAATATTGTTAAAACTGCACTTCCCTTAAGACACAGGTGTCAAATATGCGGCCCAGGGGCCAAAATCAGCCTGCCAAAGGGTCCAATCTGGCCCCGAGGATGAATTTGTGAAATACAAAAATTACACTGAAGATATTAATAATCAAGGATGTTGAAATCATTTTAGGCCGGTTTGATCTAAAGTGGATAAGATTAGTAAAATATTATCATTATAACCTATAAATAATGAAAACTGCAAATTTTCCTCTTTCCTCTCGTTTTAGTGTAAAAAAAGTAAAATTAGAAGAAAAAAAAAGTTACATTTACAGACTATCCTTTTATATGAACAACCTGAACAAATATGAACAATCTGAAATGTCTTCAGAGAAGTATGTGGAATTTTAACAATATTCTGCCTGCTACTGAATCTGTAAGTTATAATGCATGTATAAATGATCAACTTAGGCATAATATTGTTAACATTGCACTTTTTTCTTGAGAATTTTCAGGTTGTTTATATTTGTTCATGTTATGTTAAGCAATGTTCGTAGGTGTAAACATTTTCACAATGGAATTTTACTTTTTTCACTCAAAAACATAGAGAAAACTTTGGAGTTGACATTATTTATAAGTTCTTATCCTATTATTTATATTATTTTACTGGTCGGCCCCACTTTAGATCATATTAGGCTGCATGTGGCCCCTGAACTAAAATGAGTTTGACACCTCTGCCTTAAGACATTTTAGGTTGTTCATATACGTTCAGGTTTTCTGCATTTTTGTGAAAGTTAGTAAATTTAAACATGTTCATGTAATTTTACTTTTTTACACTAAAACAAAGATAGAACAAAATGGACTGTTCTGGTCCACTAAGGGAGAATTAGTTTGTATGTGGCCCCTGAACTAAACAGATTTAGACACCAGTGACTATTAGTACAGTTGCGGAAAAAATTACTAGACCGTCAAAAGTCATCAAAAACAATGGTTGTGCAATCCAGTACTAACTCCTGTGTGTATCATGTGACTAAAACAGACAGAAAAGAAAACATGGAATGTCTAAAAGCACTGTTTTTGTCAGTACAATGCCACAGATATTGATGTAAGAACTTAAGTGATTTTGGTTATTATCAAGAAGACATGGAAAATGGCTAGATATCCGCTCTGAAATTAAACTCTTATGAGCTATTTTTGTTATTATCATTATACTTGTCCAAATAAATGTACCTTTAATTGTACCAGGCATTAAAATTAACAAGAAATGGAAGAAAACAAGGGTGGTCTAATAAGTTTTTCCACGACTGTATGTCAGTGGAATTTTTGCGTTTCACGAATTCGTCCTACAGGCAGATTGGACAGTTTGGTGAGCCAGTTTTGGCCCCATATGTTTTTAGAGTCATATTACTGCTGCATTAATGTGTGTAACATTTATTTTTTACTACTGTGCATGTTTAAGGTTGACCCAATTTAACTACTTAAGAAATGTTTGAGCAGTTTAATCTACAGCAATGCATCATATTTTATAAGATCATCATATGTTTGGAGCCTCACTACCCTATAAAATTCAACTTTTAATGACCAACTCGGCCAAAAGGGCTTTTTAAAAAAATTTATTAACAGTGAAAACACCTGTTTTATTCGATGAATTATAATTTCTCATACAAATCTGCCAAATTCCACTCAACAAGCACCTATTACATAATTTAATAGGTGAATAGATAAAGATAATGTTGGCCAGGTGGCTTGATGGTGCAGTGCTGGGCTTTTTTTTTTTTTTTTTTTTCTTATTTTTGTGGCCAAAAAGGCTTTCATAGAGCTTATTAAGTAAATTTCTTCAATCCATAAAGAAACAGTTCACAAACATTTAAAACCAACACATTTGGAGATGCTTTGTTTTCACCAGACATGAAAGGTAAAGCTGTCAAACAAATGTAGTGGAGTAAAAAGAATATTTGTCTCTGTGATGTAGAATAGAAGTATAGCTACAAGCACTATCAAACACAAGAATAATAATATAATAATAAGTAATCTCACACTACTAATTATTCACATTTTTAAAACACGTTCAACTATGTGCCACGCTGGATTATCTTTGCCCCTAAAGCACTGATGCCAGCTCACTTCGACGTTACACATCTCAGTACGCAACACTGCCCTTTACAAGAAACAAGTGGGAGTGTCTCAAATATGTGCAAATTTTGTGGTTACACAGTGTATGCTGGAAACACTCCGACGGAGATATCTCTAATGTACTCCATTAATGGCTGATATCTGATAATAAAAATTACTGATCTGTAGATTTTCACTCTAACCTTTTTTAGTAGCTTGTCCTAAACATGAGAGTAGTGAGTTGTCTTTAATTAATATGACCGTAAGAAACAGTGCCAGCAACCCCACCAGCATTTTGGATGGTTTTATATGTATTTAACCTTTATTTAACCAGGAAGTAGATAACCTTGAGAATAAAATCCATTTTTTAAGGGAGACCTGACTGTAGTTGAATAAGGGCTGTTTGTAAGTGCACATCCCCTAAGAGTTATGGAAATGTGATCAGCTTGGCTAATCTGGCAGTGAAAATGTCACTCTTGACTGAAAGTGAAAAAAAAATACATTCCAGCATGAAATTAGTTGAAGTACATAATGAGATAATGGCTTAATGATCAAATTCTGTATTTCTTCATTTATTTATGTAAGATTTCATTTATTAGTTGATTATTTTACATAAAATTCAATTCAGAGTTATTGTTAGAATTTCTACTTTATGTCACTTTATACTTCTACTCCATTATATTTCAACACATTATCTTTTACCCCACTGCATTTTCAGCACATTTACATGTTTACAGATTTTCACCCCCTTTCTGTCCAGTGGAAACCCTGTGAAAGCTTTGTGAAGGATGAACATTTTCTTACTTCTTGAGATACCTTAAGTCTTTTTCTGATCTCACTAAAACCAGGCTTTTTAATGATAAATATTTCTTACAAGACTGGAAAGTTACAAACATAATATTCAATCGTTCATACAGAATCTAAAGCATCATTAATGTCCAACAGTATATGAAATAGCTTAAATGAATGCAGCATTTAACATCTACAACCTAATGCAGCTTTAAAATGAATCCAAAAGTATCATATATAAAAGTAAAAACAATGATGCAATAATAATATACTTATTAGTCACATCTCAAATGTAGAACCTTCACTGTGTTATATATTATATAAATGATCTTGTTGTAAGATGTTAAGAGGAACTGTTTTTTTTTTCATAGAGAGACACCCCCCCCCATTTAACTTTTATTATCTGTATGTCCCTTTTCATTTTATTCTATTTGTCACAGCATTACCAAAGGCATAGAGGCAATTTACTGCTTTAAAAAAAAAAAAACAAGTTTATCTTATTAAGGGATTGACATCTGCATTTTTGTTGCGATAACCAACAGTTTGAGCTTGTGGTAAAATGTAAAATTAGAAGAAAGAGATGACTATTTCTAAAATTAAGGTACCAAGATAACATATTACTTGTTTATCCAGTGAGTGTTCCTTGGTTTTTAAGGAAGTTATGTCTAGTAAGTGAATTTGCGGAGCATAGGATGGTAGGGGAAAGTAAAAAAGAAAAAAAAAAAGTGGATGGTAGGGGAAGGTAGCAACTTTCTTGCCTCTGATTGGCTAGAAAAGCTCTTTTCCAATTGGCTACTTGATCTGGCAGTTAACACACATGCAGGGCAGGCTGTCAGCTGCTACTCAAGTTGTCAGGCACCAGTAGATGCAACACTCATCACTGAGCAAAAGCTGCCAAAGTCTGAGTTTTTTTTTTTTTTCTTTTTTTGACGACAGCTTTGCTTATCAGGACTGCCTGTAAAAACCAGTCCCTGTGCAGACCAGTGGAGGAGGAGCCCCATCATCTCATATCTACAGACACACACAATGTTATTGGACTATTCAGTTCAGTATAAAGTTATTATGAATGACTAAAGTATGATAATATGTTAATTTAATGTGTCATCAGATAGACAGATAGATAGATAGATAGATAGATAGATAGATAGATAGATAGATAGATAGATAGATAGATAGATAGATAGATAGATAGATAGATAGATAGATAGATAGATAGATAGATAGATAGATAGATAGATAGATAGATAGATAGATAGATAGATAGATAGATAGATAGATAGATAGATACTTTATTGTCTGTTTGAAGTAAACACAGAAATTCATTTTTTATCATGCCTGTAAGACAAAGTTTAAAAATCACACTCAGGCAAAACACCCCAGCACAATCAAAAGCACAATACAATGGATAAAAACAAATAAAACACATAAAATGACTAAAACCACAGTGCAGTCTATTTTGTGTTGTTAAGAGCAGCTCTTACAGAGGGGATGAAAGATTTTTAGTAGATGTTTTTCCTGAGCTTCCTGAGCAGGTGAAGATGCTGTTGTGCCTTCTTGTACACAGAGTCCGTGAGTCTGAGTCTGAGTTTTAACATTAAAGTTAATTACATTTATTATTAAACATTACTCGTGCTTTTGTAACTTCAGCGGCTCATTTTAGCTGAACACATGGCCCATTTTACCTGAAGACAGCTCATCTGAAAAATGTTGGACAGCTGGTGTTTCAAAAGCTATAACAATTAGATTTTATTTCATAAATTCTGCACAGAAATATTTAATACCTTCCTTATTTCCTACAACAACATAATTCAGTGAAATATATTCCTTTTTTAAAAATTTCCTAAGCAATTAATCAAAAAAGTGGCTGCATTTAGCTGATGTCACAGTATGCAATGCCTGATACTGATACTTTCAGTGGTTTTAAAAATGTAAATGTTACACTTAAAAGACACCACACATGACAAATACTGTGCATTTAACTGATTTATTGTGCATTAAAATTTGGTGGTCATTGTCTTAACCCATAAAGACCCAGTGATACTTTTGTTAAGTTACCAAATAAATTTTTCTCAATATTTAACCTTTCTTAAGTGATTTATCACCATTTTTTAAATAATATTATCCACTGTATTTTGCCTGCTTAACTGTAAATCATGTCTTTTCCTATATTTAGTTTAGATGTTCATTAAAACTCAGATTAAAGTTGAGGGTTATTATATCAGAAACAGACAAAACTGCAGAACCAGTGTCTTTTTCAGTCCAGTCTATGATTAACTGAACATAAACTCAGTGTGTCCATCCACTGTCATTGATCCAACTCCGTGGTGATTCAATGCTGTAGAAGATGATGGTGTTTCCATGTTTACTCCAGTCAAAGGTGGGTAATCCCAGCTCCATGGAGTAAAAGTCCTGACATGTATTTGTTCCATCCTTTCACTGAACCAGCCCATTTGGATGAGCACAGCTCCTCATCCAGGTAGATGGGATCATTAGTGGAATCACCTGTGTTTAGTGAACAGGTAGAACCAATACAGGGCAGGTCTTTTATTCTATGGAGCTGGGATTACCCACCTCTGACTATGGAGCCTCTGAACGTCCAAATGGGTCATATCTGATAACCAGCGGAGGAGAATCCCAGTTTCATAAAGTAAAAGTCCTGCCATGTATTGGTTTAATTTAATGAGAATGCAGTCAAAAACAAAAAGAGTCATAATTTTGCAAGAATAAAGCCATAATATTATTAGAATAACGTGTAATTTAAAAAACCAGCGGAAAAATATCATCAGTTCACCACCAATAGTTCTGCAGCCAAACACTTCCAGTCAGTTCCTCCTCCACAAAAGAGGCCATTTGCTCCAAATCCATTCGGTTCTCTCGACAAAACAATCCCAAACTCTCTTCAAAGTCCTTAGACTAATGATAATGTGCTGATGGGGGGATAATAGGCTCAGTACTGAAAAATTGTTTTTTTATTTATTACCAGTCCGATGGCCAGTTTTTTGCATCAAAGATTCTTTCATAATGTGCACCAGTAAGTGTATGTTCTGTTTGACAATACAGTGGAAATTCTATTCTCTATTTTGCTGTGCGTAAACCCCAGACGAAGGTATAACCTCACAAAATGTTCCAAGTTCTCCATAATGCGACTGTATTCTTGTAAATTATGATATTTTTCCCACCTGTTTTTAAATTATGACATTATTCTCATCATATTATGAGAAGTTTAAAACACACAACAAAAAAAAAAAAAAAAAACAACTAATGATATAAGTCTCATTTTTCTCCTTGAACACATGTCTAAGTATTTGTTGCAAATAAACCTAAAACTCTTAGTTCCTGAATTTTCAAATGACAAGATTATTTCTGTAAAGCTACGATTTCTAAAATTAGGTCCATTGTGTATAAAATTACACAGGTGTAAACACTGGTGTCAAAATGTGGGCTGTTCAAAGGTTTTTTCTTGGTTCCTGTCGCAGTGCCCTTCCTCTTATCTGTCTCTTATTAAAGGATGTCGATACCAGTGAACACACTCACTGCTGCACACACTTTGTCTCTGTGAACACAACATTGTTTTTTATGTCCAAATAGATCTAGGCATATTTGTGGACATCACTATTTGAAATATTTTTCTTTTGCATTTCATCATGCGCTGGTTGCTGGCTGGATGCTGTGGACTTGTTTTGATCAGCTTTTCAGGTAAATTGCAACACACACTATAACTAAATATGATTTTTTTTTTTTCAATAAATCAACTAATTACAACTCAAAATGAAATGCTATTTTAAAATGTGACTTGCAGTTAAATGATGAAAGTTAAATTAAACTTGTTTTGCACACCATAGCTTAACACAATGATAAAGTTATAGTTTTTAAGCCTCTTCGAGCACAGCTTTACTGCATACATGTGTTTTGCATGTTATTTTTGACTCAGTACCATTACTTCCTGGCCATCTGGGGGCAATGAGGAAGTTGTCCTCTGAGACAAAGACTGAATATTATTGTCTTGTTGACAAACTGATGTCTATGGTGTTTTAATTTCCATCTTAAGTCCAATTTAGTTGTGGTAGATTGTGCACAGTAAACAATAAATGCAACCAATGTGGAAAATTTTTTTTCAATTATTCATTGCAAATGTGAATAAATAAATAAATCAACAAAAAATGATTACAACAGTTCATTTACGACTATTTTGGAGTATTTATTTTGCTTTCTATTGTGATTTGTGATGAACACATTGAAAATAATTATGAAAATTTGAATAAATCCTTTAAAACTCCTAGAAAATGTGAGCAATTTTGGATACAACTACAAAATGAAGGAAACTCTTAAACAAGTGTCTTTAACAGTGGCATATCCACTAAATCAATACAAAATTCTGATAATGTGAACCTTTTTTAATAGCAATTGTAATTTAGGGATACACCAAAACCTACTTATGAAAGGGGCCTTGAAAAAGTAAAAATAATTTATCTTTATCTCTATTATTCTCACAGTATAAGATAGAAACTAAGATTAGTAAACATGGATTTGTTATACTTTAAGACTCTAAACGAAAAATCCCTGTTTTTCCTCCTCTGATGTTGAAATTACACCATTAAAAATTACACCATTAAAAACAATAACGTTAAAATATCTAGCATATAGCAAGCAGTTAGCATTAGAAGTCAAAGCAATTTAATGAAAAATATATATTGGATAACTTTTTTTTATTTGCGAATATAGACACAGCACTTTTTTTCAATTTAGAAATGTCTACATATGAAATCAAATGTATTCAAGCAGTGAGGGTCATAGGTAAAAATGTGTTGTTAAAATTTTTATATTTGCTTTGTTTGAAAATGAATAAATTTGCAGAATCCAAAAGAATCTACTTAAATAAAACCTCTGAACCACAAATCCTATCAATATATTTAGATTATTCTGGTAAAATGATGTTAAAGAAGACGATCATATTTACCACAGAGACTCTGAATGTCAAAACAAGACACATCTGACTCTGAAAAACTGAGAAACACCGCTGTCTCTCACCTTTAAAAGTGCACTGATGGATAAGTGCTACAAAAGTTTAATACCTTAGACCAGTGGTTCCCAACTGTATTTGGCTCCTGACCCCTTTTTAACATAACAAATTTCTGGCGACCCCAGACATTCAAAACTGAGATTTTTATTTTTGCTAAAATTAATTTGTTTTTGATCATGTAATAGTTTGCTATACTATGTTGCAAATAAACATTAATTTTAGACGACATTTAGTCTATATAATGAATATTATTATGGACGGAGGCAGAAAAGCCAGGTGTAGATTACTGCACAAAGTGAGAATTTTATTTTCTTTGGCCAGGATATGTACAGTCAGTCCAGCTTGTACTTACAAGGCTGACAATTAATACTGAAAAAACAATAACTCAAACTATGAATTATGAAAGAGCTGCAGCATCTGAAACTGATCACAATGAACATTTGAAAGATAAACAGTGCCACAGTGCTTCAGTTTCAGCTTCACAGTTTGTCATGTCTTTTATGGATTGTGATTGTCTCTGTCAACTCACCATATATTTTTATTAGTAAGTTTACTTTTTTTTTTTATCAATTACTAGAAGTTTCAGGCGACCCCATTTCAATTTCAGGCGACCCCAAGTGGGGTCCCGACCCCAAGGCTGAAAAACACTGCCTTAGACCTATAAATATTTCTAGTGGCTCAATGACAACTACCAGTAATGTTTCATCAACAGATTTAGTGGTATCTATTAACTGTGAAATGATGCCTCAGATGTTTAACTTATATGTTACAGAAGTATACATATATATATCATAATTCTCCAATTCCTGTTTTGTCTTATTAGTGGCTGTGAACGAAAGAAGTTCCACGTTACATGTTTCCCAGAAGCCTCGGTTCTATGGTGTGTTGACAGGTCGACGAGTGGGCATTTACTGCGTATCCTCAAAGCGACACTCGCAGGAAACTGCACAGTGGTTCAAGGCCCCCAGATATGACAAAAAGGAAGAGAAAACCCAACTATTTGCAGGAGGACGTACTGTTATCAGTAACTTCAATCAGACCAAAGATGCCATCCTCATCCTCACTAATCTGCAAGTGGAGGACCAGGGAGTGTACTTCTGCGAGATAAATGGCATACTGGGACCTGGGACTGAAGTCCATGTTGCCAGTAAGTGACCAGGATGAGATGGAGATAAGCACAGTTTTTTAATTTATCAAAGTCTACATTTGTCTTTGCTTTCCTACACATGAAAACACATCTCATATAATATCTCTACTTTCACAGGCCCTGTCAATATTGGTAATGCACTGTACAGGAGCCAGCTGAAAGATGGTCTCATGGTCCTCCAGGGACTACTGTTGGCCTTCTGTATTGCTGCTATACTGTTACGCAAACAATCACTGGTGAGAAACAAAGATGCATTTGGTACCAGGATAAACTGCAGAGTTCTGTGCATGCAGTAGTTCAGTGAAGGACTTGTAATATAGGAAAGAACTGAAGTGACAAAGACCTGAGGACAGGTTTGGCTAAGGGCTATTAAATACTTAAACACTTTGAGGTCATTGTGTCAAAGGCATGAAGCTTCAGAAAATGTTGTGCTACAGACTTTATTTAAAGATATACAGTTATACACACTAAACACCACCAAAAGTGGTAGCTGGATGCAGTATACGTCAAAAGTCCCACCCCTTATGTTAATCAGTAGGGTTTCATCCATATCCAATTTTGTTTTGTTTTTTTTTACTGAAAAGCGGTTTTGCACGTTTTAGGTTGAATTAATATGAGTAATTTGTGTTTCATCTTTTTGATTAGTTTGTTTTTAATATGTTTTTTTTTTTTTTATCTTATTTTAGTCCATCAGTGTATATCATGTGCTATCTCTGCATCACATAAGCAACACCACATCTGTAACCGTGGCTTCATTTGTACTTAACAGGAGAAAACACCCTTACAGTGCCCACCATATGTAGGATTGTCCTTCTCCTTCCTTTATCTATCTGAGTTTAATTATATTGAAATTGAAAGCCCCTTTATTTGTACAAGAAAAGCATTCTACCAGCTGCAACTACAATCTGAAAATGTCAAATTTTGACAAAGATGCATCTCTTTGCAGTTTTATTTTTGAAAGGATTTAGTCATTTCACCACAACATGCTTCCTCATGCACACAAGTTCAGTCAAACCGTCAGGCAATATTTTTTGCAAAAACACTTGTCACAACATTCTCCAAGAACCTGCAAAACAGATATGTTACTTTAACCTGACGCCTTAGTTCCAGAACTATAGTTCAAACTGCCAAACCTATTACTGCACCAGCACAGCGGTAACTGAATGTGGAAACAGCTCTAGTTCAAGGGGCATGGGTGTCGGCCTTGAAGTTTAACTACTGCTGATGGCTCCCTCATTTTCTTTTCCAGGAGTCATTTCGGTTTCATCCATTTTATTTTAATTTAATCTTATTTCAGTTTAATAGTGATCTGGTCCAGCTTTAAAAATGTCCTTCGTTACTAGGATTTCACGTTACATAGAAGCTCTGGTGTCTGCTGTGTTAGGGTTTGATTGGCAGGTCTGTATGACAGCTCACTCACATGTTGAGACAGACACTATTTATTTTTATTTTATTTTATTGGTTTATGTAATAAGGACCATGCATATTTATGAGCATTGCTGTATAAAAAATACACCTACTTAAATATGCCAGAATTAGTAAAAATAACTACTTTTCATCTGCAGTCCCTAGGCAGCTGGCAGAAACAAGACATAAAACAGCCAACATTAATACATCACTCGTTTGCGATAAATTAAAGATTTAAAAAATATACAATGAGTTTCAATTTATTAAAACAATTTTTTTTTTTGGCAGCTCCACCGCAGTTGTGGTTAATAAATAATGATAATAATCATAAAATAATAATAAAAACTACAAAGACTCTAAAATTATTTTGTTATGACAATGCTTGATGAAGTTTAGTGTTTACTGAGTCTGTGAGCTCTGAGTTACTGACTCTGACCCAGCTCTGGCTCCAGCAGCTCCACCCCTTTTCACCAAATATGGTTGCTTCCAGTTCCACAAAGCCAGCATGGTGTCAATAAAATTGCAAACTTCTGACTGAATGACATCTAAATGGCTGTTCAGAAACCACTGTCCAGTCTATAAAGTACTTTGTATAAACCTTGTGTTAGTTTTTTTTATGTTAGTTTGTTTTAGGTATTTTGTCTGTGTGATATGTAAAACACTAAAATTTATAAATAAAGTAAAAAAAAAAAAAAAAAAAAAAAAAAAAAAAAAAAGACACCAATGTCCGCTAATTATATACTCACTGGTCTGCCTATGCAAGAGATTGGCAACTGCTTGGGGCCCTGGACCAATAGGGGCCCCAAAAGTAGTCTATTCAACCCATGGATAATTTTCAATGACATCACAATAGAAAATATTTATTAAAAAGCCAGGTTTGAAATAAAGAAAGTTTACATTTCATGCTTTTGTACTTAGTGTAGAAACCTGACAATGTACTGGGTGGATGGGCCCCTGGATAGTTACTGACTGTAGGGCCCTGGGCAAACTTATAGACATTTACTGATCATGAAGCCTGATGACGGGTACAATTTCATCTACAGAGGCAAAAAAAAAGCCTCTGTTTCACTATATGCATTAGATATCATTATGCTACACTAAAATACTATTACCATTAAGAGCAAAATATGATGGTGAATAAAGATGCTGGCATTTCTGCAGTCACTGATTACTCCATCAATAATATCTGTGAAGTCTGTGATATTCAATAGAGATAACATGTAAAGAATGATAACAACCCATTTTTTAAGTAACTAGATTTGTTTTATTTAATCAATGAATTATGTTTATTCTTAGCGTTCATTAATGTTATTCTTTTTTCAGTTGGAAAAGAAGGACAGTCTATATGAGGAGCCAGAAACTGATCACATCTATGAGGTTTGTTGCAACTTGTTTATTTTGCTTTTACTAATAATCATGCTGTGTGGTTGTTATCTTTTTCTGTCAGCCCTTTACTGGAACACATATAGTTCTATCACATCCAAAGCAGCTGTGCACCGTCTCTAAAAAAGACGGAAGAAAAGTAAAACAGCAGTGTATCCGATGTACGGTCCACTGAGCCTAAAACCACAATTGTGTCTGCTTCTGTTACTGCAGCTCTCTTTTTTTTCTCCATTTTTTAATGCAACATTGACATTATGTAAATTCTATTATTCTCAACTGACTTTTGATTTTATTCTTGTATGTGCAGGTTAGGGGAAAAAAAAAACTATAGCATTCTGGTAATAATGAAAGCATGATAAGAGATGTACTACATGCTTTGCTGCATAAATGTATGAGAAAAGACCAAAAAAGAGTAGAATAATTAAGGAAAGACTGGAGTAAAATTGAGAATAATTTAACCAGCAGAGTTGAATTAACTATCAAAACCAAAGTAGCACAAATGTGTTGTTGAAGTGACTCCTCATAATTGCTTACAACAGTTACAATGATTTGCATCTTAAAGCCTGAGATACATTTTAAGACACGAGTGATACAGCTGATAATATTCAAATACCCTTAAATGTCAATCAACATGTGGAAGCTTTTAGCAGCTGTATATTTTTTAAAATTTTTGAGTCACATCTGAATCATATGCAAATATGTCGAGTCTGGGTATTCAAAAGTGAAGATATGGCCTGCACTCTTCACAAATCACAAATCATAATCGCTTTATACATATACATATACATATACATATACATATACATATACATATACATATACATATACATATACATATACAGGTTTGACCAAAATAATTAGAACACTTGGCATATTTGAGAGGTTTTATCTATGTTCTATAAACCGTAAAAAGCCATTAATGTCATAATGAGCCAAAATCCTTGTTGATCATTGTCAGGTGAGATTGTGGTTAAATTGATGTTGATTCAACAGTCTGTGTGGTACTGTTAAATGTACAGTGTGAAAGGCCTCTCCTGCCCAATGATAAATGGGTGCTTCTATGAAACTGGTCCCTAAAAACAGGACACGGGGGCTAAAAATTCAGACAAGATGTAGACTAATGTTACGAAGCAAGTTTAGAAACACTTTGGGTCTTTTTTTTTCAATTAATAATTATTGAAATAAAAGAGAAACTATTTTTCAGATAAAACTAATTTTTCTATTATTTCTATACAAAAATCCACATACATGGTAAAAAGGACATGAAAATTACACCACAATAATTTTTCAAATATCTTTTTATTCTCTCAAAGGCACATTTTGGGAACTGAATTAATGATGCAAGGCAGAGTGTTTCACAAAAATGACCTTTGTTACAAAATCACTTGCGATTTATGCATTTAAATGGGCAGGTTCTGCATGTAACACGAGTGGACACGATGGGTTACATGCAAAACCTGGAATCAGACTGCTGATTAATGAAAAATCCATATGCTTGGATTAGAAAAACCACAAGGATCATCAAATTTAACACAAAGTCCTTATTTATAGCGGTATATAAGGCCATTTCAAGCCATGTTTTCCAGATAAAATGCACTGGCACCTAGATAGCTTTTCCTGTCCCAGTTTTGGTCCTATTTTTGGCCACAATATTTTATTAAAAATTCATTAATTTTGGGATGGATCATAGCAAGAGTACAATTTTTTGCATTTATCTGAGGTCATCATTGGGTATATCCTGGGGAGAAATATGTCTAAATTTCTCTTTTATTATTGGGTCTAAAAAGCTATCAAACTGCCAGGTACCAAAATGAACCCAGTTTCATAGAAAGACCCAAACATTAAAGTTAAAAGTGTTTAAAAAGAGTGGGACTTCCCTCATCTGATATCTGTCATGTTCAGTGTGACCATGTGCATGTTTCATGAACATTATGAAATGAAATCATGGTTTGGAGGCAAAAAAGGCGAATATTTTCTGATTGCTGTTCGCTGGTCTAATTATTTTTACCACCACTGTATCAAATGGGAAGTATTTGATCTCAGGATAAACTGTGAGCTCTATACTTTTGAGATCAGATCAGTTTAGTTGAAGACAAAGATGAGGTTCATAATTCATTACTTTTATTTGCTGTTTTGTGCTTTCTACTGACCCTACAACAGCAATATTTTGAAAATTAACATACATACATATATACATACATAGATACATACAAATATCTAAACATGCATACAGAAAAAGAGGATTATATTTATGTATATATGATTATGTTTTTTCGTGTTGTGTTTTTGTCAAATATTGGAGCTGTCTCATACAGCGCTGAGTACCCCCATTAGCAGTTACTGTAAAATCATGCTGTAATTTAATAGAACTTCATTACAGTGTAGATGATAATAATAATAATAATAATAATAATAATAATAATAATAATAATAATAATAATAATAATAATAATAATAATAATAAATTTAATTTTTTATAGCGCTTTTCATGGAGCTCAAAGACACTTTACATACAGCAGATAAAAACAGAAATCAAACACATTGAAAGCAGATAAAAGCAGGTGCAGAAAGCATGTATATAAACATAAAACAGTTAAACATTAAAAGCAATCTTAAATAAGTGAGTTTTTAAAAGGGATTTGAAGGTGTTGAGGTCGGACCAATGTTGGATGATAGGTGGGAGAGAGTTCCAGAGGGATGGGGTTGGGGCAGCAATCTAGAGAGATAAGCCTGTTAAATAAAACATGAAACTGCATGAACTTGTTTCTGATGTGTTTTTATTTCTCTCAAACTAAGCAAATGCAGGCCATAGAAATATGAAATATGAATATGACAAAACATAAATTTATAAATCAGTAAAACTATTCATGTAACCACAGTAGCACTACTGCCATGTGAATATGTTAAACTACCTCACAAATCACAATGTAAATCAAATCCATCTTCCAATAATGCGGTGTAAAGTACTATGAACAATATTTTGGGGTAACTTATGTGTGGATTTTGCAGTATTTTATTGCAAAAAGTTATATCAAAGGATTAAAATGTGTGCTCACTCTCTGTGTGACAGGGTTTGGCGATTGAATCATGTGGAGTCGACCTGTATGAGGACCTGTCTGTGTACGCCCAGGCTGACGGAGCTGAGGCCCCATGGGAATGAGCCTGACATGAACGAAATATTTATCACCACATCCACAGCTTCACAATAAGTAACCAGGCAATGTAAATACAACAGGAGGATTGTCATTGTCCTCAGGTAGTGGAGCCATTATCTTCATTTTTTTCTGCAATGCTGTTGATAATATACTACGCATTCATGTTTTGAATTAATCTAGTGTAAAGTGACATGTACTCCAATGGTTGGTGCTTTGTGGGAATTTAACTCTTGTGTTGTGTTGTCTGTTGATTTATCTTTGTACAGTGGGTCTGAACAACTTTGTGAGTAATAATACACATCAGAACTTGATCACAGGCCTCTGCATTACTGTTGTACAATAAAACTCCAGTTGTTAAAATAACCGTCTTGCTGTTTCAAGAATGAAAACAATAAATATGTTTGCCTCTTGATGCATTTTATTTGTAGTCACATGGATACTGATGAAAAATACTTATACATTTCTCTTTCTCAGCGTCACAACCAATACATAAATATATAAATAGATAAAAAAGAAAGTCAGTAAAAGGAATAAGTTAACTAATAGATAACATACATAAATAAATAAATGAATAAATAAATAAATAAATAGAGACAGATTTTCTCAGTTTGCTGTGAGAACAGATGTAACCACTATGTCCGCTCTCAGCAGATGAGCGTGGGCTTCCTTCCTGATCAGTTCCCAGGCGTCAGCGCTGTGAACCTAAAAACACAAGAATATTAGAGTCAAAAACATGTCTGACAGATACACATAAAACTAAACAGCAAGACAAATATTTACCATTTGCTTGGCATCGTGTGACAGTCTCTTGAAGTACAAGCTCAGCTTCTTGTTCTTCTTCTTGTGGCTGTGGCTCGCAATCTGAATGAAACAGATAAATATTTTTTAAATAATAGACTTAATTATAGAAGTTTTCGACTAATTTACCCTCAAAGAAACACACAACTGCCAGTGACTAAAAGCATCTACTGATCTAAATTTTTTAAATAACTTTTGAATAGCTGATATCCTATCAATACATTGAAATATTTCGGTTAAAATGCAGATTCTCAGCTTTTCAGCAACATCAGATATGACACATTTGTACATTTAGAAGCTCAGTAGAGAAGGTGGAAACACTGTCAACTTCTGCAACACTGAATATGAGCAAATAGTTTGATAAATGACAGTTACTGTAGATTATTTTTTGTTGAGTTAATGATATAATTAGCTGAAAATGTTCCCTAAGTTTTATCTGTTCTGCGATTCATTCAGAAATTGAATGAATGAAATTTATTTCAATCATTATTTTGATAAATTTACTTTGAAATGTACCATGATCAATAAATTAAATACAGGAAAAGACTTGCTGTAAACAGAAAAATGCAAAATTCACAGGAATGTAGTGTAATGAATGGTGATAAATCATCTGAGAAACTTTTGAGTCAGTTCCTAAATGAAAATTTCTCTATATCTAACCTTTCTTCAGTGATTTATCGCCATTTATTCTAATATTATCTTCTGTATTTTGCATTTTATCTGTACAAATCAGGTATTTTCTTGTGTTTAATTTACTGATCATGTAGATGTTCATAAAAGCTCAGATTAACGTTGAAGTGAAGGTTATCATATCAAAGACAGAGAAAACTGTAGAAAAAGTGATTTTTTTCAGTAAAACATGTCATTAACTGAACATAAACCAAGCATTTCTATCCACTTTCATTTATCAAACTCCATGAGGTGTTTCCACGTTCACTATGGAGCCTCTGAACATACAAATGGGTCATATATGATGACTATGAAAAGATGACAAACTGTATTTTACACCAATTACTGATATGTATTGATAGGATTAGTGGATCAACAGGTATTAAACAGTTTAGATCAGAAGATGTTTTTAGTTGCCAGTGGCTGTTTGGGTCTTTATGGGTTAAAGGCAGGAAGTAATCATTTTTAAGTCATCACAAAGATAGTTCCAGACCTTTAAGGTACTGGAGATGGAAATTACATTTACATTTTACATTTACATTTATGCATTTGGCAGACGCTTTTTCCAAAGCGACTTACAGGGGAAAACCAATCAAATCAATCAAAAATCAATGGAAGCTAATCTCTTTATATGCATCATCAGTTACTACAGCTTGTTTTTAACAGGTAGAAGTTATACTACGTAATTTGCATTGTCCCTATCAAATTAAATAAAATAAATAAATAAATAATGCACAGATGCTGTTTCTTATAGCTGAACTGGACAAATATTGACTGATCTTATTACATCATGCACAGTCTGGATACTATAGTGTTGGCTTCTTCTTATCATCCCATGCTTTAAATCCAGGTGAAACAGAAATAAATGAAGGCTGTTAAACTTACACATGAGCGCAGTCCGTCGGCCTGTTGGGTTGTCAGGTTAATAAAGTTCTCCACTGTGGTCTCCTCCCATACGGTCTCGTTTGAGGGGCTTCGGTCCTCCTCAAACAGGGCTGCAACCTCCTCCAGAATCTGCACAGTGAAGGCAAGTCGATCCTCAGCCTGAGAGTAAAGGAACAGTCAGACATGGAGATGAAAATACACCACATTACATTTATTCTCTGACGTTACAAAACTTGGCGTCATGTGCCAATAACTTACTGATGCTTTGGATGCGTGTTTGTAGAGCTCATCAGGGAAGGCCACAGCATCCTCCTCCGCAGCATCCACAGTGGAGTTAGTGGAGTTAGTAACCTGTATTATACAAATATAATCAGTCGAAATGACAAAAGAAAAGAGTAAATTCAATAAATAGTTATAAGAAATGGACTTACCATGTTTTCTAACAGAGTCAGAGAGTTTTCGTTGTACTGTCTGAAGTTCTGCTCCATCCACCTGCAGCTCAGTGATGCGCCTGCGCAGAACAGACTCACAAAGAGGCAAACGAAGAAGATCTTGTTAGGCATTTTTCTTTTGTTATTGTTGTTTTTCAATTGTAAGAAATCGCCTTTGTAGAGCTGTAATCCTGATTTCTCTACTCCTGGAGTGTTTGTTGTGTCTGTGCAAAGACACTGCGGCATATTTATAGGAGGATCATGCACCTTTTTCGCTTTCCTATTCACCTGTGGATTAAGTGCAGAGATTTCCCAGTGCTCAAATGTCAATTAACCTCACATAATTTCGAGTTTGTTTCTTTTGAAACATTATAGTAAAATGATTTGTACGTAAACACACTGATGAAAGTAATGAGACATTTATACGCACATAACCTGAGAAAGGGCTGAATTACGCAACATCATTTATGATCCCAAAGGAAATATTGCATCATAGCCTGTGATATATTTCTAACTGTATTCTAATATATACTGCTTACTTAAAAACATAATAATAATAATAATAATAATAATAATAATAATAATAATAATAATAATAATAATAATAATAATAACGAAATTGATAATTCTATTAATTCTGGCATCGTTTATTCTCATTTAATGCCACAACATTTAGGAGTATTTTCATCCATGTTTGCGTTTATTTTCGTCAAGATCTCGTATCAATGATGAAAGAGTCAGCAGAGCACTTTGTGAAGTCACATCTATAGCATTCCAAACATTTTCAGTTGGGTTCAAATCTGGAGTATGTGGTCCAAATATATATGAAAATTATGTTTTATACTTTATGAATCACTCTGTCACAATTTGAGCCTAAAATCCTTAAACTCTTTAGCAAACAGATCATTGTTTAAGTAAACTATTTTCTTTTGTTCAGACAAGGTATAGTTTTTAGATGTTACCTGCTTAACAAAAGCTTGTCTGAACAAAAGAAAATAGTATATTTACATAAACAGAAGACAAAATGAACGTCTTTGTTTGTTCGGACTTTCCAAAATTTCCGCCCTCCGAAAAGGCTGGACAGGCAACACACAATGTTATGACTCATGTTTACCCTTTTCTTTTTTTTTTTTTTTTAATTTATTTTTCCCACTGGTCACAAACCTTTAAATGAAACAAACACATAGAAATACATAATTACAACATACTCTACACACATATAAAACAACAAGAAAACAAAGTTGTCTTCCACATAACAAAGCAGACTTCAAACACAAAACACATTAGACTAACTGCAGTGCAAGTTTCTGCATCAATCTTAGTTAATGAAAATGTTTAATTTCTGTGGTAATTTTGCAATGGAAGGCTCTGGGTGACCTTTTTTGGACAGAGTGTAATAATAATAAATATTACTTTTTTCTTTTTTTTTTTTTTTTTTTTTTTTTTTAAGAACTGCAATAGAATAAAGTGAGATTTTTTGGCGTGATTGAAAGCTATTATTATTATTATTATTATTATTATTATTATGAGGAAATAAGTAGCCTAATATATGATCCATTATCTGTTACTGTGTTAATTCATTGGGACAAACAGCCTATAGGCCTTTGATAAAACAAAGCGTTCATTAGAGTACAGACAGCGTCATGTCCAAAGGTGACAAGCTCAGCAGTAAAATTCCCATCCTGTAGAGAAAATGAAAGTGGCTGTGAATGCGGCCTCAACGACGTGCGCACTGACACTTGTTCCTGTGAATTGAAAAGTGACATTTCACAGGTTGTGGCCATCAAAGTGTGAGAACAGCGAAATGAGGGGCATCTTGTTAATTTGATCATATAAAAGTGAATAAGTGAATAAAATAAACGGATTAAT
Source organism: Sphaeramia orbicularis (assembly GCF_902148855.1). Classification (NCBI taxonomy): domain Eukaryota; kingdom Metazoa; phylum Chordata; class Actinopteri; order Kurtiformes; family Apogonidae; genus Sphaeramia; species Sphaeramia orbicularis. Next base: position 24,804,362 of record NC_043975.1, read on the forward strand.
GTGGAAACTATTTTTCGACCTAAACAGAGCTACTTTATGGTCTGTTGACAGCTTTATTTATAAGTTTATGAGTTTGATTAGTGGCCGAAATTGTCCGATGTCCCTGAAATGACTGTAATATGTTTGATTTTATTTATTATCTGACAGTGAAAACCCTATATATGGCCTAGAACAGTCATATTGTCATTTGTATAATCCAGTTTGATATTTAACAACTTCACGTGTACTTCAGTGATGCTGCATGGACCACATCTAAAATAAATAAAAAATAAAATAAAATAAAATAAAATAAAATAAAATAAAATAAAATAAAATTAAATTAAATTAAATTAAAAGGACCTTCTTACGTCATTTACTGGAGTTACAGCCTTAATTACGCAATGGCCTTATACTCTATTATAATGGGCCTCTGGGACAAGTACCAGCAAAACCACTGATAATACTGTGCATAATGAAGCACTTTGTGTTGTTTTACTCTGAGTACATCATCACAAATCAAAAGGGATACCTTCAGTGTGACTTAAAAGTGACACAGTATCAGTGATCAAATGAGAAGCAGTTTAAGTTTTCAGTCACAGTGAGCTTATAATGTTAAGAAGATCAGTATATACGCC
>NC_043975.1:24809975-24814975 GCF_902148855.1 Sphaeramia orbicularis
AAGCTCAGTAGAGAAGGTGGAAACACTGTCAACTTCTGCAACACTGAATATGAGCAAATAGTTTGATAAATGACAGTTACTGTAGATTATTTTTTGTTGAGTTAATGATATAATTAGCTGAAAATGTTCCCTAAGTTTTATCTGTTCTGCGATTCATTCAGAAATTGAATGAATGAAATTTATTTCAATCATTATTTTAGATAAATTTACTTTGAAATGTACCATGATCAATAAATTAAATACAGGAAAAGACTTGCTGTAAACAGAAAAATGCAAAATTCACAGGAATGTAGTGTAATGAATGGTGATAAATCATCTGAGAAACTTTTGAGTCAGTTCCTAAATGAAAATTTCTCTATATCTAACCTTTCTTCAGTGATTTATCGCCATTTATTCTAATATTATCTTCTGTATTTTGCATTTTATCTGTACAAATCAGGTATTTTCTTGTGTTTAATTTACTGATCATGTAGATGTTCATAAAAGCTCAGATTAACGTTGAAGGTTATCATATCAAAGACAGAGAAAACTGTAGAAAAAGTGATTTTTTTCAGTAAAACATGTCATTAACTGAACATAAACCAAGCATTTCTATCCACTTTCATTTATCAAACTCCATGAGGTGTTTCCACGTTCACTATGGAGCCTCTGAACATACAAATGGGTCATATATGATGACTATGAAAAGATGACAAACTGTATTTTACACCAATTACTGATATGTATTGATAGGATTAGTGGATCAACAGGTATTAAACAGTTTAGATCAGAAGATGTTTTTAGTTGCCAGTGGCTGTTTGGGTCTTTATGGGTTAAAGGCAGGAAGTAATCATTTTTAAGTCATCACAAAGATAGTTCCAGACCTTTAAGGTACTGGAGATGGAAATTACATTTACATTTTACATTTACATTTATGCATTTGGCAGACGCTTTTTCCAAAGCGACTTACAGGGGAAAACCAATCAAATCAATCAAAAATCAATGGAAACTAATCTCTTTATATGCATCATCAGTTACTACAGCTTGTTTTTAACAGGTAGAAGTTATACTACGTAATTTGCATTGTCCCTATCAAATTAAATAAAATAAATAAATAAATAAATAATGCACAGATGCTGTTTCTTATAGCTGAACTGGACAAATATTGACTGATCTTATTACATCATACACAGTCTGGATACTGTAATGTAGGCTTCTTCTTATCATCCCATGCTTTAAATCCAGGTGAAACAGAAATAAATGAAGGCTGTTAAACTTACACATGAGCGCAGTCCGTCGGCCTGTTGGGTTGTCAGGTTAATAAAGTTCTCCACTGTGGTCTCCTCCCATACGGTCTCGTTTGAGGGGCTTCGGTCCTCCTCAAACAGGGCTGCAACCTCCTCCAGAATCTGCACAGTGAAGGCAAGTCGATCCTCAGCCTGAGAGTAAAGGAACAGTCAGACATGGAGATGAAAATACACCACATTACATTTATTCTCTGACGTTACAAAACTTGGCGTCATGTGCCAATAACTTACTGATGCTTTGGATGCGTGTTTGTAGAGCTCATCAGGGAAGGCCACAGCATCCTCCTCCGCAGCATCCACAGTGGAGTTAGTGGAGTTAGTAACCTGTATTATACAAATATAATAAGTCGAAATGACAAAAGAAAAGAGTAAATTCAATAAATAGTTATAAGAAATGGACTTACCATGTTTTCTAACAGAGTCAGAGAGTTTTCGTTGTACTGTCTGAAGTTCTGCTCCATCCACCTGCAGCTCAGTGATGCGCCTGCGCAGAACAGACTCACAAAGAGGCAAACGAAGAAGATCTTGTTAGGCATTTTTCTTTTGTTATTGTTGTTTTTCAGTTGTAAGAAATCGCCTTTGTAGAGCTGTAATCCTGATTTCTCTACTCCTGGAGTGCTTGTTGTGTCTGTGCAGAGACACTGCGGCATATTTATAGGAGGATCATGCACCTTTTTCGCTTTCCTATTCACCTGTGGATTAAGTGCAGAGATTTCCCAGTGCTCAAATGTCAATTAACCTCACATAATTTCGAGTTTGTTTCTTTTGAAACATTATAGTAAAATGATTTGTACGTAAACACACTGATGAAAGTAATGAGACATTTATACGCACATAACCTGAGAAAGGGCTGAATTACGCAACATCATTTATGATCCCAAAGGAAATATTGCATCATAGCCTGTGATATATTTCTAACTGTATTCTAATATATACTGCTTACTTAAAAACATAATAATAATAATAATAATAATAATAATAATAATAATAATAATAATAATAATAATAACGAAATTGATAATTCTATTAATTCTGGCATCGTTTATTCTCATTTAATGCCACAACATTTAGGAGTATTTTCATCCATGTTTGCGTTTATTTTCGTCAAGATCTCGTATCAATGATGAAAGAGTCAGCAGAGCACTTTGTGAAGTCACATCTATAGCATTCCAAATATTTTCAGTTGGGTTCAAATCTGGAGTATGTGGTCCAAATATATATGAAAATTATGTTTTATACTTTATGAATCACTCTGTCACAATTTGAGCCTAAAATCCTTAAACTCTTTAGCAAACAGATCATTGTTTAAGTAAACTATTTTCTTTTGTTCAGACAAGGTATAGTTTTTAGATGTTACCTGCTTAACAAAAGCTTGTCTGAACAAAAGAAAATAGTATATTTACATAAACAGAAGACAAAATGAACGTCTTTGTTTGTTCGGACTTTCCAAAATTTCCGCCCTCCGAAAAGGCTGGACAGGCAACACACAATGTTATGACTCATGTTTACCCTTTTCTTTTTTTTTTTTTTAAATTTATTTTTCCCACTGGTCACAAACCTTTAAATGAAACAAACACATAGAAATACATAATTACAACATACTCTACACACATATAAAACAACAAGAAAACAAAGTTGTCTTCCACATAACAAAGCAGACTTCAAACACAAAACACATTAGACTAACTGCAGTGCAAGTTTCTGCATCAATCTTAGTTAATGAAAATGTTTAATTTCTGTGGTAATTTTGCAATGGAAGGCTCTGGGTGACCTTTTTTGGACAGAGTGTAATAATAATAAATATTACTTTTTTTTTTTTTTTTTTTTTTTTTTTTTTTTTTTTAAGAACTGCAATAGAATAAAGTGAGATTTTTTGGCGTGATTGAAAGCTATTATTATTATTATTATTATTATTATTATTATTATTATTATTATTATTATTATTATTATTATGAGGAAATAAGTAGCCTAATATATGATCCATTATCTGTTACTGTGTTAATTCATTGGGACAAACAGCCTATAGGCCTTTGATAAAACAAAGCGTTCATTAGAGTACAGACAGCGTCATGTCCAAAGGTGACAAGCTCAGCAGTAAAATTCCCATCCTGTAGAGAAAATGAAAGTGGCTGTGAATGCGGCCTCAACGACGTGCGCACTGACACTTGTTCCTGTGAATTGAAAAGTGACATTTCACAGGTTGTGGCCATCAAAGTGTGAGAACAGCGAAATGAGGGGCATCTTGTTAATTTGATCATATAAAAGTGAATAAGTGAATAAAATAAACGGATTAATGTGGAAACTATTTTTCGACCTAAACAGAGCTACTTTATGGTCTGTTGACAGCTTTATTTATAAGTTTATGAGTTTGATTAGTGGCCGAAATTGTCCGATGTCCCTGAAATGACTGTAATATGTTTGATTTTATTTATTATCTGACAGTGAAAACCCTATATATGGCCTAGAACAGTCATATTGTCATTTGTATAATCCAGTTTGATATTTAACAACTTCACGTGTACTTCAGTGATGCTGCATGGACCACATCTAAAATAAATAAAAAATAAAATAAAATAAAATAATATAAAATAAAATAAAATAAAATAAAATAAAATAAAATAAAATAAAATTAAATTAAATTAAATTAAATTAAAAGGACCTTCTTACGTCATTTACTGGAGTTACAGCCTTAATTACGCAATGGCCTTATACTCTATTATAATGGGCCTCTGGGACAAGTACCAGCAAAACCACTGATAATACTGTGCATAATGAAACACTTTGTGTTGTTTTACTCTGAGTACATCATCACAAATCAAAAGGGATACCTTCAGTGTGACTTAAAAGTGACACAGTATCAGTGATCAAATGAGAAGCAGTTTAAGTTTTCAGTCACAGTGAGCTTATAATGTTAAGAAGATCAGTATATACGCCACATATTTAAAACTCCAATAAATAAATAGTAAATAAATAAAACTCCAATTGTTAAAATAATCGTCTTGCTGTTACAAGAATGAAACAATAAATATGTTTGCTTCTTGATGAAAAATACTTGTACATTTCTCTTTCTCAACTTCACAACCAATACATAAATATATAAATACATAAAAAAGAAAGTCAGTAAAAGGAATAAGTTAATTAATAGATAACATAAATAAATAAATAAATAAATACATAAATACATAAATAATTAGAGTCAGATTCTCTCAGATTGTGTGGTACTTGAATAAGATAATTGGGAAAAACAAAACATACAACTGTTCACACTGTTATTAATAATTTATTTGTTCCATTTACAATTGTTAAAACAATGGTTTAAGTTCATAATGTCATTACAGACCTATACAAAAGGTGGCAGAAAAGCCCACAGAAGTGTTTGTCAAATAACAAGTGAACGAAAGTGAAAGAGAAACAAAAAAATTCATGTATGCTTGTGATATTCAGCGTGGTACTCTGTGAGCTGAGGTTAGCGCGATTTTGGAGGCAATACAGAGCTTGTTCTACACCTTGGTCTATGAGTGGTGAAACATTTACAGTGAGAACAGATGTAACCAGTATGTCTGCTCTGTGTAGATGAGTGTGGGCTTCCTTCCTGATCAGTTCCCAGGTGTCAGCACTGTGAATCTAAAAACACAAGAATATTAGTGTCAAAAACATGTCTGACAGATACACATAGAACTAAACAGCAAGACAAATATTTACCATTGCTTGGCA